>NW_023505355.1:0-300591 GCF_004664715.2 Peromyscus leucopus | reverse complement strand
TCTGAGAAGGAAAAAAGGGAAACAGGAAAAATTGTGAAACATCTGAGGAGAACTGAGACTAGAATTGTAATATTGTATAACCAAGTTTTCCTTTATACTAGACAGGTCCGCTTCTTAAAATTAAGAGGATGGACATTTTTGGTTTCTATAGTGCCCGTTATTGAAATAAAGCAATGCCCTCTAGTGGCCAACTTTAAAATAAAATTCACTGTACAAGGTCAGTTTAACTTTGACTCTAAAAGGTGGCTACAGGAATGTTGCTTCACTGAATGGATACAGTGGCGTATGAACACCCAATGACAAGAACAAATAGACCATGGGGGAGCAACCTTAGTATTGAGGCCTAAGTTCTCACCCTTTTGGATAGTTCTCACCCAGCAATGTTTACACAATGCTACCATTTCCAGCCTCAACTCACAGCTTTCACTGGCCACAGCTATCTTCTTCAATATTCTCACCAGTTCAGCATCCTTACTGCTAACAAATGTGATACTCTACTTTTAGGTCCTTTTCTCTTTTCTCTGGAACATTTTACCCCATCTTCTTTTTTTGTTCTGATTGTTTTTTATTTCTTTTGTGCCTTACATGTAGAGGTCCGAAAACAACTTGCAGGAATCATTTCTCTTCTGCTGCTTTGTGAGTCTCATAAATAAAACCCATGTAATCAGTCTAGGCAGCAAATGCCTTTATCCGCGCCTTACCTTTCTTTGTACAGCATTTCCCTCAAGAAACTCTTTGGCATGGCTACTCGTTGATCCCCCATCACATGAAAACCAAAGTGCTTGGCTTCCTCCCCCTGAGGCAGCTCCATCTCTAAACGCGCAATCCTTCGTATCACTTGGTGCCATCTTGTTTCCTACACTTTCAATGCTCCTTGTAGCTAATTCTCCGTTCCTGGATCTTCAACTGCAGTCCATCTATATCTCCTTCAAATTATTTGCAATATTCTGTCAAATATGCTCTTGCTCTCGAATAGCTCCCCGGGCCACCAACAACTACCCCAAGTTGCTTCAGAATTCTCCACAGAAATAAATCCAGCTGCAGCCAGGGAGCCTTCCCTCACTAGACTTCCTCCTTTGAGACACCAGTGCTCCTTTAGCATTGGCTGATGTGTGAATCCACTTTAGAACTTCTGGGACACGTGCTGGCTAAAGTTTCATATCCAACTGAAGAAGAGTTGTTGAAGTTTCTTTTGTGTGACCCTGGGATATAGACTCACCAGAGTAATTCCTGGGTGTCTATACTTTACCTAAAAGCACTGTATGTTGAATGCGCACATGGCTTGTGTGTAGACATGAAGGTAAAAGGCGTTTTGGAAGGTACGGAGTACATGGCAGGAGGGGGCAAATATCACGATTGCCAAGTAGGGAGAGAGTGCTGCTAGGGTGAGAGAGAAGCAGAATTTTTCTGCAGTTGGGAAAGCTGAAGATCATGCACAGATGAAACACTGTAACCCAGAAAGTTCAGTGTCTGACCAGAAACTCAGGACCTTATAGGTACTGCCACAAAATAATAATGGTTCCTGCATAATCCAGAACATCCATTTAAGTTTGAAGTTCTTTTGTGTGGTCTGAGCTAGAAACTAATCTTTCACTCCAGACAACTTTACTATTGGATTAGTAATTTATATTAGACTCAGCTCTGTTCATTACCTTAGTCTGTTCTTGCAAATTGAGTTCACTTGAAATAATCCCTCCTAATACACAGATCCATTGGTTTATTACATAGGATGAAGGAGGGGCTTACAGTGTACACCGAGACTAGGCATAAGCTGGATTCCATTTGACCATTTACATACCACCTGCCTATTTCACATTTGTATTGTGGCCATTTCAAAGGACAAGCTCTATATTTCATCATGATTTGTCCAATTAACTGCAATACAGACCCTCAAAACAGTGAGAATAAAAATTCTGGAGACTTACAAAGAAAAGCAAGCCCAATTTGTTTGTGTCACATTACTCTTACACATGTTCCTTCTGAGTTATGATACCTGCTTAGAATAAATGAGAGTTTGTGTGCAAATAATATGCAGAAAAATACAAAAATAAAAACATTATACCAGCAATCCTTCCCAAATTTTATTACAGCCTATGCTGCTGCTGCAACATTGGAAACACCGCACTCTATCTGAGGTTTTCATTAGACAAGCAGAGCAGATTAAAAGCAGGTGGAAAGGCAAGGGGTTTTGATTTTGCCACTTGTGCTGTCCTACATAAATGGGAAGTTGAGAGTTATGTAAATAAATGCATATAAGACAAACCTGTGTTTCCTATGCTTTGAAGTCTCTATTTTTAGCCTCTGTCAGACAGGAATAAAATAGGAATTGGTATATTCTTCAAGGAGTCTTTCTTTAGGGTGAGATTTTTCATGGCTTTGCAAAGGAATAATGTTCTCCTGGTAAAAACTTTACATATTAAATATCATTTGCCAGTGTCAAAACAAACCTCTCACAAAACACAAGTTTGAGAACACATACAAGTTCTAGTGACTAGAAAGAGAAATGAGTACTTAGGAGCTGAGGCTAGGGAAGCCATTCTGTTTTAAACAAAATGTGCAAAGGTCTGAGGTCTTCTATTCAAGGACTGATCAAAGAAAAACAAGTATCTCACAGCTTCTGCCTTCACTGCAAGCATGAAACCCAGCAATGAAGACTAGCAAAGTGCATGTGGTTTCATTGTGAATGGTGGAAATGCAATATGCGTTTGGCTGTGCCATTAAACGTATCTGATACCTAACTGATTATTACTATGGCCAAGAGTGCCTCGAATTGATAACCACCATTGCACTAACTTAACATTAATGATAAAGGAAGTTTTTTTAGTAGATATGTCAGAGGCAATTGTATATTTTCTCCAATAACTCCATTGCGTTCTTAGCCTGGACTAATTTTTGCAATATTTCTGTATGAGGGAAAAGCTACACTTCACACCTCTTCAGAGCTAGGAGGCCATATTTGCCTCTTTTGGTTGCTTGGTAAATTTCAGTTGTGCAGTTTTCACTTTTTGAAACTTCAGATTTTTTTTCAATCCTTCTGATAAAATACTACATGGTATCCTAACTTCTAGAAAGCTTCCTTTTGAGTTTGCCAAAATATCTATAGTAGGAGAATATTAAAATCAGGTCATTTCAAAGTACACTTGCAATTTTGCTTTATTTAGCATAATGTTTTCTGGCTCTCTGCAGAAAGGATGTGTTTTAAAGAAATGAGGAAAATGATAGACTAAGCCATGGAGGTAAAAGGCGTTTTGGAAGGTATGGAGTACATGGCAAGAGGAGGCAAACATCACGATTGCCAAGCAGGTAGAGAGTGCTGCTAGGGTGAGTGATAAACAAATTTTTTCTACAGTTGTGAAAGCTAAAGTTCATGCCACAGAAGAAACACTGGAACCAGAAATTTCAGTGTCTGACCAGAAGCTCAGGACCTTATAGGTGCTGCCCACAAAATAATAATAGTTCGTGCATAATCCAGAACATTGATTTAAATTTGAATTTCTCATTGTAATAAAGTTGTAGAATAAAGGGAAAGATCAACTGAAGACCTGGATAATTGTTTAGAATAGATGCTTGATTTGTACCTAAAAATGTGTAGATCAGTGTTTCTCAACATGTGGGTCATTGACCCCCTGTGGTCACATATCAGATGTCCTGCATATCAGATATTTACATTATGATTCAGAACTGTAGCAAATTACAGTTATGGAGTAGCAAAGAAATATCTTTATGGTTGGGGGGTCATTACAGCCATCTATTAACTCTGGTCTCATGGGATCTTATGCCCTCCTCTGACCTCCTCAAAGCACTAGATTCACACACACGGTGCATATGTAATACAATGCAGGCAAAGCAGTCATACCCAGAAAATAGCAAAATAAATCTTTTAAAATTTTAATACTAAAACATGTTTTTAAAGGGGATGAAGAAGATGACTTAATGGTTAAAGAAGAACACTTGCTGCCCTTCCTGAGGACCCAGGTTCGATTCCCTGCACCCATGTGGCAGTTCACAGTCATGTGTAACTCTAGATCCAGGGGATCTTCTGGCCCCTGTGGGCACTGGATGTATGTGATGCACAGACATACACACAGGCAAAAACACTTATATAAATAAATAAAATGTTTTTTATTTAAATATATTTTAAGCTGGTCATAAAATTTAATTTAATGGTATATATCTGAGGAAAAAGCAAAGTGCTTTTGCTGATTAATCAATCAGTCTTTCCCCATTCCTCCTCCCCACCCATCCCAGCTTTGTTAATCTCCATTCTACCCACAGTTTCTATGAGACAAATGTTTTCATAATCCACATCTAAGTGAAATCATACAGTATTTGTCCTTCTTGGCTAAATATTACACCTTCCAGGCTCATGAATGTTGTGATGAATGATAGAATCTCAATCTTTTGTGGCTGAATAATGTTCCACTGTGAACATACACATTTTCTATGTCAGTTTATCTTTTTTAAACTTTATTTTACATCTCAACCACAGTTTCTCCTCCCTCTTCTCCTCCATGACCTTCCCTACCTCCCTTCCACCACCCTTCCAACCCACCTCCTCCTCTGTCTCTGTTCAGAAAGGGGCAGGCCTCCTATGGTATCAACAAAGCATGAAATATCAAGTTGCAGTAAGGTTAAGCATCTACCCTTGGCAAGGCAATCTCAGTGTGAGGAACAGGTTCCAAGAGGCATCCAAAGCATTAGGGGCAGCCCCTGCTCCCATTGTGAGGAGTCCCACAAATCGACCATAAAGTGGGGATTTAACAAGGCAACTCCATGTAGTTTATCAGGCCTGGTAGTTAAAAGGAGGTTTATTTCAGGGTAACTCACAACCAGTAGAGGGGTTGGTTACAGGATGCAGGAGAGATGATGTGCAGTCCAGTATGGTTCTATAGAGAACTCTGACTTTGTCTGCAATCCAGCATCCAGGATCACAAGGAGCCAAGAGTGCCAGCACATGAGGCTCTCGGGTCTTTTATTATTATTATTATTATTATTATTATTATTATTATTATTTTAAGAAAAATTTTTAATTCATTTTACACACCAATCAAAGTTCTCCCTCTTCCCTTCTCCCAACCTTACAGGCCTAGAGTTTCTCAATTGCTTCTTTCTATGTCCTGTAGAATATCTGGCAGTCTCCTCTGTGAAGCAGGAACCTGAAGGACCATCTCACCTTGCAAAGTTCAGTGGTCACCTTTCTATGGGTCCTGCATGTCAGTCGATACAACATTTTGCCTTGGAGCAGGGATTCTTATTCTTCTTCTTCTTCTTCTTCTTCTTCTTCTTCTTCTTCTTCTTCTTCTTCTTCTTCTTCTTTCTTCTTCTTCTCCTATTATTTTTAGGTTTGGTTTTTTCATAGTGTCCAGATTTCCTGGATGTTTTGTGTCAGCAATTTGTTAGAGATAACATTTTCTTCGACAATGAATCTATTTCCTCTCTTGTATCTTCAAAACTTGAGATTCTCTCTTCCATCTCTTATATTCTGTTGATGATGCTTGCATCTGTATTTCCTGTTTGCTTGCCCAGTTTTCCATTTCCAGAATTCCCTCAGTTTGCATTTTCTTTATTACTTCTATTTCCATGTTCAAGTCTTGAACAGTTTGGGGTTTTTGTTTGTTTGTTTGTTTTGTTTGTTTGTTTGTCAATTGTTTGGACTTTTTTTCTTGACTTTCTTGACATTATTTAAGAGATTTATTGATTTCCTCCAATTTTTTAGTTGTCTTTTCCTCCATTTCTTTAAAGGATTCTTTCATTTTCTCTTTAAGAACCTTAATCATCTTCACAAAGTTGTTTTTAGGGTTCTTTTCTTATGCTTTGGCTGTGTTGGAATATTCAGGTCTTGCTGTTGTAGTACAGCTGGGCTTTGGTGATGACATATCGTCCTTTCTGTTATTGTATCCTTATGCTGGCATTTAGGCATTGGATTTGGGGTAGTTATAGGTCTGGGTGTTGGTTCCTGTGTTCATCTTTGTTGGATGGCTGTTTTGTTCCTTGGTTTCTATTCTCTGGTCTTCTGGCCTAAGTGGCCAAGGGTTCTAGTGACTGGTGAGTCTTCAGGTCCAGTAGGGTGTCTCCACCTGGTTTTTCAGGCTTTCAGTCCCTTGATCTCATCTGCCTTCTGGTAAGGCCAAAGTCTCTTGGGTCTCTATGTTGAGCCTGGCCTCCAGTAAAGTCTGAGTCTTCTTCTAGGATGCCTAAGACCAGCATGGCCTCTAGTAAAGGTGCTGGGGCTGTTCTCCAACTAGTGTGGACTGTACATGGGCTATGGAGTCTCCTGGAGTTCTGGGAAAGGGCTGCTTGTTGACTAGTGAGGGTGGTTGTAGTTGATGTGGTCTGTGCCTCAGTAGCAGAATGATGCAAAAATTGGGGGCAGACCCCCAGCTGAAGTAGGACCAGGGATGAGCTCAGATGGTGTTAGCCTAGGGAAATGGGGAATAATCCAGGAAGGGGTACAGTTCTACTGGCAGGTAACTCACCTGTTCTAACTTGTGTAGTCTTGGCCTGCTGGAAGAAGTCTTCTGGGATTGGGAGGAAGACACATCAGTGGAGCCAAGGACTAGCTGGACAGTGTAGGTTTGGGGAATGGTTGCTGGGGTAGAATCCAAAGAGGGGTGCAGGTCCGTTGGCAGGCAGGTCACTCACTCATTCTGGCTGGTGTGGTCTGTGCCTCAGTGGCAGAAGTCTGCTGGGATTGGAGGTGGGGGCCCATCAGCATCAGGCCCGGGACAAGTTGGAATGGTTTGAGTCTGTGGAAGGGTTGTGCAGGAGAGAATCCAGGGAGGGGTACAGTTCTGCTGGCAGGCAGGTCACTCACCCATTCTGGCTTGTGTCAGTTTATCTTTTAATCAACATTTGGCCTTTATAGAAAGTTTTCTTCAAGTCTTGCTTTAGTTCTTTGCAATATTAACAGTAATTATCTGATCAAAAGATGTAGAAAATATTGGTTAAGAAAAATTACAATTTTTATAAGATTTTTGAGCTTTTAATCACATAAAATCTCTAAGGATTTCTCACATATTTACTTAAGGCAACAAAATTCTTTGCTCACGAACTATCTAAAGACCCTGTATGCTATAACTTCCAGTCAAGTATACAGCTTGTTGATATGTGTTGACTGACTTCTAAGCATAGCAAAGGAAAGATGTATAAGACATCAACCATTTTTTCTTAAAGAGCTCAATGACCGTTAGATCTTCAGATGTTAAACAAATGACTTCAGTAGCATCCAGGGTGCTAAACTAGGATCTATAGTAATCAGCCACAGAAAATAAATATCAATTTGATTAGTGTAGAGAAAATTTGGAAAGCATAAGAAAGTGATAGGAGGTTATTGAACTATGGTGTGAAGTTGTATAGAAAATCCCATGTATCCACAGACAAGGGAACAACATTTCTATAAAACAGATGTTTGCTTTGGAGGCTACAGGGAGTTTATCTCTGAGAAGATACTCAGTTGGAGAAGAAGCTATAGCTTATTTCTCAAGCCTAGAATGTGAGCACAGAATCCACAGAAATGGGAATTAATGGCTAAGATAAACATGTGTGCGCCACTTTCTGAAAAGCCCAATGGAATGATAAAAACAAACTAGCCACTTTTCCATTTCCTGCAAACCACTTTGAAGACTAAAATGTAACATAAAATTCACAGACAGCTTTGTGTCAATGCATTATGATTAAAAAATACCTCTCACATCCTAAGAGACTAGAATTTTTCTGGGACCTCACTGCTAAAGGTAACAATGTACTTCAGGTCATTTAAGACTTAAGACTGCTGTCCCACTATGTATTCAGCCTGTTTGTTTACCTGTCTTTAAGAAAACAGTGCAATAATCAACCTCACTTGCCTTAGATTTACCATATAATCAACTTTGACAGCTTAAGATAATGATAGCTGTGATTTTAAATTATGTACCCTTCCATGCCCTGACCCAGAGTAATGCATGTTTGTTTGCATGTGTGTTCTGATAACCATTTGCTGGAAACAGAAATTTGGCTTAAAACAGTTTTTTAAAAATGAATATCTACCTTAAATATTGAACGTGATAATTGTATCGCTGTTTATATTCTGGTTCAGTTGGGGGTCAATGACTTAATCTCTTTTTAAAACTCCATTAAAGATTTCTGTAAAGTATCTCTCATTCCTTCCCCATGTGAAAGGGAAGGCAGAGCCTTTTGTTAGGGACAGACACAAGGACAGATTCACAAGAGAGCCTTCAGGCAAACACAGATTCAGACTCATTCAACAGACAGACAAGAAGACAAAAGACACTGGGAAAGCAAAATAGAGTTCGAATCTGGGCTCAGTCTTGGTTAACAACACCAAGGGGGAACGCTGGATTTCTTTCCTTAATGTGACATCGACACATTATTGGTGGCTCAGACTTTATTATTAATGCATTCAAATTGACTGAGAAAAACTGTGGACGTTTTAAGGCACACCTACAGTTGCGTTTGTGAAGTAATTTCTTCTCTCTTAGGTAAGGAATACTGAACTCATTACCTAAAATAGAGGGATTTCAACTTTAGAAAAATAACATAATTTCCTGGTCAAGTATCCCTAGTGTTCCTGAGGAGCTGAGGATTTCCAATGCTGGTGTGAATACATTTGGAAGCCCAATCAACAAAAATGCCTGGCACAGACGTTGATGTGACACACAACCAGAATTGGTTAAGAACGTAAAACCCAGTAAAGACACTACTTTAGAACCCACAGATATGTTGCAGGTTACTTACGCACTGATGAACAGTTAGGTCTCAGTGCACTAAGCATTTTGTATTTCAGGTTAGAGAAAAAGACTACAGTAGAGGTCACTGTTAGAAAGACCCGGACACATTAACGTATATCTTCTGCTGTCAATTTTGGAACTGCCCTCACTTTAAAAACACTAATCCATTTAGTTCTCTCTTGGGGACATTCCTGTCTATGTCCGGCTGACCCGGAAGCATTCTCCCTTAGGCTTTTCCCACTTTGATCCCTGGGCCACTGTAAGAGTAGCCACACTATGGTATGAGAAGGCCTGATCTTTCTCTGTTTCCATGAAGTTTGTCTGTATATCTTTACTAAGTTCCCCTTCTTTTTGCTGCCCTGGAAGGAAACAATGTCCTTAATCATTTCTAGCAGCAGCTGCGATCTCATCCGACCCACAAGAACACACCATACGGCATCTCTATTTCTCTCCACCTTCAGCGTGGTCCCCCGTGTTGGTTTCTTCTTCATCTACCTGTGTGCTAAAGTGTTCCGCTTATGCTAAGTCCTTCATTCCTCAGCCCGGCCTTTCTGCCTCCTCCCCCTGTTTTCCTGTGGGCACTTAGAGGAGCGCCTCTCCAGGGTCCCCGGTGTCACATTGCTCACATTTACTCTCAGCCCACGCTGCTCTGTCCACGGCGCTCACTGAAATCTTTTGTGAATATTACCTTACCAGCAACGCCTCTGCCAAATCTCTGCGTTTTTGCTTTTTCTCTTTCCTGTTGATCTAAAGTACCTGGCCCCACTAAGCAGCCTCCTCCCTAAGACTTCTCTCTTCTGGATCCAGTGACTTTAATCGCCTGTCCCTTTTCCACATCCTTCTCCACCAAATGCAGCTTGTGTTCCTCCAAGTTCTGTTCCTTCCTCTTTTCTGAACTTTGCTCATTTAGGCCTTCATTCTCATCACATTTGACATTGACTAGCAAAACCCGAGCTGGACTTTGGCAACATCACATCTCTTTCATCAATCTTGTAAACTAACCAAAGGCTTGTCTAACTGAAAAAAAAAATTTAAAGTCACATTATAAGTGTAACCATAAGAAACACTTAATGTTGGTTACCTATGTGCTTTCCCAAGAACATTCCTAATTACTGAATGGACCACAGTCAGGAATCAGTCAACATTATAGTTATCTTAGAGGCTAATCTGTGAGTCCTGGGAGAGAATGGGTTTCCGGGAATGTATCATTTTTAAGAGCTTGTGATCTTTGGCAGCTGTCTTACAGCACTCAGTTCCTATCAAACCCTCCATCTGGAGCACTGGACACACCATCAGGTGTCCTCATCTGCCCATCGGACACTTGGTAGATGTAAGGGCTTAGCAAAGCGTCATCTGTCTGTGCTTTGCTGACTCTGCTGTGGGCTTCCCAGGTCCATGCTTTTTGCCAATGACATTCACTCTTTTTCCCATTGCTTTCAGAATCCAGGTAAAAATCTCCAATCATCTAAAGCCACATTCCAGGAGTGCTATGCTTCTGTGACTGTAGCTGGAGTTTACTCCAGTCCTGCCCAGCCCCCACAGACCCCGCAACCCCTTATAAAATAATCACTCAGAAGCTTATATTAATTAAACTGCTCGGTCACTAGCTCAGGCCTACCACTGACTAGCTCTTACACTTAAACAGCTCATTTCTGTTCATCTATATGTCGCTACGTGTTCCATGGCTTTACCTGTTGCCTTTACATGCTGCTCCCTGGATGGCAGGCTGGCATCTCCCTCCCAGCCTTCCTGTTTCCACAATTCTCTTCTCTGCTTGTCCCACCTATACTTTCTGCCTGGCCACTGGTCAATCAGCACTTTATTTATGCAGAGCAATATCCACAGCATGTGACTGTTCTGATCTCCTCCGTTCTGTTCTGCTTGTGTCTTCATAAATAGACTCATTCCTTTTGTTTATTCTTTTAAAGAAATAGGCTTCATTGTAGCATTTTCATACACATTCATTTGTATTAATCCCCTTTCCCCATATCCCCTCCCTGCTTTCTACCCTCCCACTCCCAATACCCTCTTCTTTTCACTTTCATATCACGTGTGTTTCATTCTGTTCCCTCCCTACCTTAAAGCCTCCCTTTCTCCTCCCAGTCTCCTTTCTAGCTTCATGATCTACATCCACACTCACACCACAAACATACATACATGTAATACTTTAAAGCTGAGAGTCACACATGAGAAAGAATACACAGTATTTGATTCTTATGAATCTGGGTCAATTGCTCAATGTAATAATTACTAAATCCATCCATTTTCCTGCAAATTTTATAATTTCATTTTCCTTTATGGATGGATACATTCCATTGTGTATATTTTCTACGTTTTGCTATAATGTGTCTGTTGATAGACATCCAAGCTGATACCATTTCCTTTCTAATGTGAAATAAAACAGTAATAAAAGTGGATGTGTAAATATCCCTGTACTGAGACTTTAAGTCCTTTGGGTATATACCAGAAGTGATATCACTGAGTTATGCAGTAGTTATATTTTTTCTATTGTTTGAGAAACCTCCATGTGAATTTTAGAATTTTTTTCTCTAATTCTCCAACAAATTGAATCCTTATTTTCTTGAAGCTGTTTGTAAATTTTAAAGTCCTGTTCTTTCTCTTTCTAATGGAGAACTGTAAATTTTACAACTTTGTGCATACAAAAGTATACCTGTTGATATAAATATCATCATCACTATCTACACGTCCATACATAGCCTTACAAGGTTACCCAGCTTACCTGTAGTCTAACAATGGTATCAAATGGTGTTTGACTCAGTGTACTGCCCTATCTGGAAAAAAAAAATTGTGTGAGGCAAAGTAGACAAGACCATATTATAATAGGTGCATGTGATCTTTAATTTCAAACCCAGAGAGTCATTTTAAAAATGCAAAGTGACTATCTGGTTTACAATGTGTAATTTTTATATTATGATTTCAGTTTGGATAAAAAAAATATTCTTTACATTTATTTTAAGGCTCCTATTTTTAATAACTTTCCTTCTTTGGGCAGATGTAATTTACACATCTATAATAAATTCCTTATTATGATGCTCTAAAGGATACTAATAAAATTATGATTCTAAAAATACTATGCCCAATTGTTGACATTTTGGAAAATATACAAAGTAAAAAAAAATAAACATCCAGCACATTCATATCACCCCTGAAATAATAACTCTTAGCTATTTAATTTGCTGGCATCTTGCTTTCCACACACATAGGATAAAATGAATCATTGCACACAATAATTTTCAATTGTTTACAATAATATTTATATCATAGCATGTTCTTGGCCCTTTAAATATTTTGTAAATACAATTTAAGCCCTCAGAACACTCCATCATCATTGTATCTTTTTTTGTCCCCCTTTTTTTGGAGACAAAGACTCACTATGTAATCCAATCTGGCCTGAAATTTCTATGTATTGAGTCAATATGGCCTTGAACTCAGAAAAATCCACTTGCCTTAAAGGTTTGCACCATCATACCTAGTGTATCTAATATTTTATTGAATCTGTTTTGCTTTGGCATTATTAGTGCTGTGGATATTTGTACACTGTGTGAAAACGTATTTCTGTGATTGGTGTAATAAAGAGCTGAATGGCCAATAGCTAGGCAGGAGGTATAGGTGGAACTTCCAGGCCGAGAAAGAGGAAGAGGAGATGAATTGAGGTGTGCAGGAGACACCGGAGATTGGGGGAGTTGGACATATAGAATAAAAGAAAGGTAAAAAGCCACATGGTAAACATGTAGATTAATGAAAGTGAATTAATTTAAGTTGTAAGAGCTAGTGGGACAAGCCTAAACTAAGGCCAAGCTTTCATAATTAATAAGTCTTCATGTCGTTTGTGTGTGTGAGCTGGCAGCCCAAAGAAAAATCCATCTACATATTAGTACCATGAATGTTGTGAAAAATGTCTTTATAACAAGTATTTATTAGCATTTCAGATTGTGAATTATAAAATGAGTTCACATTTTGCACATGTTTACAACTTTATTGAAACTACAGGTCAGAAGTCACCAGAATACTCCAAAAACCTCATTTGAAAGATTTAAAGCATATTGGCAGGCAATTAACTTTGCTTTCAACAGGAAAAAAAAAGACATCTTGTTAATCAGATACCACAAGTATGTAGATAAATTAATATCTTAGGTCAGAGGTCTTGTTTACATTTTATTGAACATGTCTCGGACCTTTCATCAGGAAATTTAGTTTGTATAGATGTTTGGTTAGGAAAAGAATGACTTTTCGGAGGTACTCTGTTTTTAAGTACCCAGTTTCTTTGTTATCACATATCCAATAGTCCTTGAGGCTATAAATACCAGGTTTGTAAACCTGGCTTATCTGCTTATCTTCAGAAATTGGATTTACTCGCTATGTTTGTTATATCGAATTGTACTTATTTGAACATGATTTCTGTAGAGTTGAATTTGCTCCCCTAAGCTCTAACATACTCCAGTTCAGTGGCGACCGACTCAATAACTCCTTGTCTGCTCCAGCACTAATTTTGCTCTGCAATATTAAAAACTGAGTGAATTATTGTTGAAATCAAGGTTGGATAAAGCACAGGGACAAATAACCAAATGAATGGAAACACATGAACTATGAACCAAAGGCTGAGGGGCCCCCAACTGGATCAGGCCCTCTGAATAGGTGAGACAGTCGATTGGCTTGATCTGTTTGGGAGACATCTAGGCAGTGGTACCAGGTCCTGGGCTCATTGCATGAGTTAGCTGTTTGAAACCTGGGACTTATACAGGGACGCTTGTCTCAATCTGGGAGGAGGGGACTGGACCTGCCTGGACTGAGTCTACCAGGTCATTCCCAGTCCTCGGGGGAGACCTTGATCTGGAGGAGGTGGGAATCGGGGATGGGCTGGGGGGAAGGGAGGGGGGCAGGAAGGGAAAGAACAAGGGAATCTGTGGCTATTATGTAGAACTGAATAGTATTGTAAAATAAATAAAAAATAATTTAAAAAAAAATTCCAACTGGCAAAAAAAAAAAAAAAAAAAAAAAACCTGAGTGAATTATATGAGAATTACCACTTTTTGTTTTGGCTTTTTCCTCTACTTTTTTTTAAGAGAAATAAATTAGTAATTACATTTTTACTCCTAAAGAATATACAAGAAATACTTGTCAAAATACACTCATTAAAAAAGTAAAACTAATGGAAAACTCTGTGGTATTTCAAGACACTTCAAACATTTTTCAAAGGAATTTGTTTTTGTTTGTTTCTCAGAAAGTTTGTCATGCGTTTAACAAATTCTTATTAAGCACTGATATTGCCAGGCATTCATCACTCAGTACAGATGAGACCTACCACTTGAAAAAGAATATTTTCCTGATTATATGCCTAGGAAGAACACTGAGTATCATTCTTTGACATGATAATGATTTTGTCAAATTAGGCATCATTTTATTAATTTCTTCATCTATTACCATTAATGTTAGAATTCTCCTCATATCTACTTTCCTTTTAAACTCATTTTCTTCTGAGATTTTTAATTTAATTTAGTTAAATTTAATACATGTCAAATTAAGGATATATACCTTTGGTCCATATTACTTGTGTTAATATACACAGTGTATACAATGCTGTCTTTGTTACTTTCTATTGCTGTGAAGAGACACCATAACCAAGGCAACTTATAAAAGAAAGCGTTTAATTTGGGAGCTCATAGTCCAGACAGTTAGAGTCCATGACCACCACAGTGGGACAAATGAGAGCAGGCAGGCAGCCATGGTGTTGGAGCAGTAGCTGAGCATTTATATCCTGATCCACAGGAGAGAGGCAGAGTTCAAGCTAACTAGGAATGGTGTGAGCCATTGAAACTGCAAAGCCCACTGTAGTGGGTAGTCATTCCAGCTTTGATCTAGAAGTTCCAACCCCCATTGAGGCTTTGGTAACTGTCACGCCTACAAGGCGGGGCCAAGAGAGGACCCTGAAGACCCAAGATCTGGATGCGCCAGTGCTCTTGATTCCTGGACCCTGGACACTGGAGGTAGTCTGAGCAGAGTTTTCCAGAGAACACTGTCAGACTGTGTCACGCCTTTCCAGACTCTGTAAACTATCCATTCACTTGTAAGTTACCCACAAAATAAATCTCCTTTTAACTACGTGGAGTGGCCTTAATAATTTCACAATAGCAACAAGGCCATGCCTCATAATCCTTCCCAAAATAATTCAAACAACTGGGGACCCAAGCAATCAATGTGTAAGCCTATGGAGACCATGCTCATTCAAACCATCACAAATGTGTATATTATGTACAGTGTAGTCTGAAGAGTTCTTATTCCTCTGTGTTTGCCATCATTTTATGTGCAGAAATGTGATTCTCATCCCAAGATTAACTAAATGTTCATTCATATTTTCTTCCATTTCTCTTGCTTTTATCTCATATTAAATCTTTAATTTTAGAGGAAAATGTAATGTAAAAAGGAATTAACTTTAAGCTGACCACAGAACAACATATTATTAGCTCTCATATCTCACAACTATTATGCTACTTTTTCTCTCTGTTTTTCTAAGTACCTCATTGTAAATATTACTTGTGACTCTTCATGCAAAACCAAGACATTCACTTCCATAGTTTATACTTAAAATTAACTTTCAATTGCATCATTTGATCTACCTTCACCACAAAGCAGTTCACATTAGAAAGATGAGTGTTGGTTCTCAAGTTGCATTAAGGTATAAGCAAAATCTTTAACTCTCTGTTTGGTCTTGTTGCTGGATTTCAGTTATACATATGTCCTACTTTAAAGGGATAGAATAGCTGCAGGCAGGAGACAGGCTGCCACAGCAGGGTTTCTGTCTCACCGTATCCTATCCAAACTGTCATTCATCCAATTATGATAGGCAAAAGATAATGGTACAAACTTTTCTCCAAATAATCATGAATTTCCTTAAATTTTCAATAACCTTCTATTTAAGGTTTTTTATTTTTCAGATAGCAGAAATCTCACCAATTATCCACTCACCTCAACTCCAATTTGTTATTTGCTTTGAAGTTACCTTTGTACATAGTTTAAAACCCATCTTGATTGCCAGTTTAGATGAACTAAGAACTCCTAGACTGGTGAAGGGCACATCTGGGTGTATGTGTGGCAGTATGTCTTCAGAGATGATTACAGCCTGAGGGCTATAACAATTGATATATTCACCCTCTGATGAGTCATAATACGATGATCTTATTCAGTGGTACTAAATGGTAGGAGGTGGGACCTGTTTGGAGGATGTAGCTCTCGAGGCACTATACCTTGCCTTGACTCCTTCCCAGGACTCTTTTTCTCTGCTCATCCTCTATGAAGTGAACTGATCCTCTCTGCTCTACCCTCTCCTTCATGATGGACAGATACCTCCAAAACATTGAGCTAAAATAAATCTTACCTCCCTTAAGTTGTATCTTCTGGGTATTTAGACAAATGATGTAGAAAAAATACTTACTCTACAAGCATAAGTCTAACCCATCAGGTCTTTTCCTAATGTTTTCTGATCTTTTCTATACAGTGTTTTACCTCCCAGAAGCCTATTAGAGGCCACCTGCCTAACAGTCTTGCCAGCAAAAAGTTTTGATTAATTATCTCCTAGGTATTTTAGCGTGAGTAAGATCACTAATGATCACTTCCCTTCTCTACTTGCATTCACTGACATCTCAAGTCCTGCCGCATTGTGAATAGCAGAAGTTTAAAAACTCATCAACAGCTCTACTATAGACCACAGAAAAGAACAGATGACAGAAAGGTAGAGGTTTGAAAACCAAGAGATTAGTGGCATAGATCCTGACTAAAAGTGGAAGGGAGAAAGCCCCAAAGGGCCCAGAGATGTGTGACTCCTGGAGATGAGGAAGACCCTTGAGAAAGGGGCCTTGGAGAAGCTGATGAAACACACCCCATCCTGCACAAGAGCAGACTGCTTCACTGTGGTAGAGTCTGCAGACTTGAACAAGCAATCTGAGGTTCTAATCAAGAACAATTACACTCATTATCCTGGACTTCAAGATAAGGAGCATACAAGGCCTAAGGAGTTTAGAGAGACCAAATATATTTGGAAATGATAATGAATGTCACTGGTAGAATTAGCCAGCACTTTGTGTAATATCAGTATGTGCATATAGCCGTGATAAACATTCCCCAGTGAAACTTTGTGGAATGGAAGATGAAAGCTTCAGTTGTGATTTGGTGCTAAACCTTGCATTAGATTTAATGTGAAGGTGAGAAACAACTCCACAAAGAATATTCCATTAACAAGAAAAAGTATATCCACTCTTACATTTCTAGCTCAGTTTTACTATTGTGTTTCCTTCTTTGTGGAGCTCTGTCTTTTCCTTTCACTTTGAGAAACTCTTGGGGGGCAGACTCCAGCCTCCAGGTTTACACAGAAAGCACCTTTACCCACCAAACCACCACACTAATGATGTCTTTTTTCATTTGTTTGTTTGTTTGTTTTCCTCCAGATTTAGTTTTTCAAGAACTACTATGTAAATTCTATTCTCTTATTTTATTCTTCTTTCATACAATACATCCCACCTGCAGCCCCTCGCTCCCCTTCTCCCAATCCCGCCCCATTCCTTATCCAACCATACATTCTAACAACTAAATTTTGTTTTCTTATTATGAAATTCTTCCCATGAACCAAGTCCAAAACTGATCTCAAATGGGGCCGTCTGTCCTGCTTAGTTTGAACTGCTAATTTGACAAAGTATAGAATGACTTGAGATTAAACAATTGCCCGGACCGCATTGGGCTGTGGACGGACCAGCGGGGCCTTGTCTTGACTGTTAACTGATGTAGGAGGGCCCTGAACACTACAGACAGCATGATTTCCCCGGGAAGGTTATCCTGAGCTGGATAAGAAAGGTAGGCAAGCATGAGCCTGGGTGTGAGCCAGCAAACAGCATTTCTGCATGTTTTCAAAGTTCGCATGAATATGCCCTGACTTCTCTCAACAATGGATTGTGATGTAGAAGGATAAGCCAAATAAACCCTTTCCTCCCTAAGTTGCTCTTGGTCAGAGTATTTCATCACAGCAACAGAAAGGAACTTAGAACAGCACCCATGTCCCAATGTTTCTAAAATGTGATTATTTTAATTTGTTTGCTTGCATGTTAAAGTGTCTCTTGTAGTCCAGGCTAACCTCAAACTCACTATGTAACCAAAGCTGGCCTTGAACTCTTGATTCTTCTGCTTCTACCTCCTGAATGCTAGGTTTACAAGTGTGTACCATCATGCTCTATTTAAGATATCTTTTAAAATAAAAATAGGTGCTTTAATAGAACAGATTATTAAATTATACTTTTTATTTTATAAAAATTAGTCAATGAGTTGTGGCTTAAATCAGGTTGGATTTTGTTTAAATTTATATCTCAATATTTTCACTATGTAAAGCTGAGATCTAGTATGGAAGTCAACTTAAGTCAGGTGTACGCCAATACCAAACTCTTACCTGCCATTCCTAGAAGCGTACAGACTCATCTTCGCTCACACACGTTTAACCAGAACGAGGAGGAAGGCGTCCCTGCACACTCTTTTGACAAGCACACCTGCCTCTCACCGCCCTCACCACCAACATGCCCTTCCCATTCTCCCTCTGTGTCACAGACAGAAAACTGAAAGCTGCATTTCCCCCACTCTCCTGAAACCAGGGTTGTAACTACAACTAATGTTCTAACAAGAGGAGACCTGGCCCAAGGTTTCAAAAGAATCACTCTAGATCCCTTTCTGTTTTCCAACAAAAGGCGAAAAAAGGCATATAAAATCTTTTATATAAGTAAGACTTACTGGCATCTTCAACCCTTAACTATTCATCCACCTTGGGGTTGAATTAAATCCCCCCCCATCCTGAAGGATATCTGATGGGCTACACTCATAACCCAAATATCCAGAACATCCTGAGGGAAAAAGTAGACAAAATTAATATTTCAACTAACATACTCAAGCCAGAGATAATATATATCAATAGTGCTACAATCAAGTTGTCTAGAAACCCAACAGAGGCACAAAATGAAATTTCTAGGATGAGTTTTCCCCGTGTGCATGTTTTTAAAAGGCCAAAAAGGCCCAAAGACAATAGGAGATGCTTCCTTGTCATTCTGAGTGTTCTGTGCAAGGCACTGAAGTAAAAAGGAATAAGATGGAAAAAGTTAAATACTACCATGGATCAAATTTCCTAGAAACACAGCTTGAAGCAACTCTACTTGCCTGACAGATTTATTTGGGAAATAAGTGGCTGGGACAGGGAAATAAAACAGTGAAGAGGTGCTGTCATCTGAAATCCAGCTTTAGTCTGGATACTAGGAATGTAATTTACTTCCACCTAAATAGAAGGGAGCTGGGGTGGCTGGGATGCCCTCCTCATCAGCAGGGTGATGGCTCTAACCTCTCCTATACAAAGTTATGGATGGGGTCCTAACTGCATCTACATGAACAAATGGCAGTGGTAATTCTCCATTCATATATAATATACATATATTCCTGTTAAAAATCACCTGAATTCATGTCCCATCATAGAAGGTTCATACCAGACTATGAATATTACAGCCAGAGCAGAAGCTGAGAAGTGCCTAATGATTCTTTTGTTCAGTTTCTCAGAGATAATAAACTCCTTTAAGTAAGCTAGAATACTGTTTTAAGGTGCCTTTTGATAGTCCACGGGAACGTTTGCTATCATAGCATTGCTTAATAGAGTTGCATGCATCTGACCATGACCAACTTAGGAAATTGGAAATCTCTGAAAAGAACAGAAAAAGATGTTAAGTTTTATATATCATTAGTATAAAAATAAACTATTCCTACATGACAATGTTGACAGATGGTCCTCTGTTAGAGAATAACTAATCTCTACTATTTGTACTTGATGATAAAAGTGTCAAAACTGCCGGGTGATGGTGGTGCACGCCTTTAATCCAGCACTCGGAAGACAAAGCAGGAGGATCTCTGTGAGTTCGAGGCCAGCCTGGGCTGCCAAGTGAGTTCTAGGAAAGGCGCAAAGCTACACAGAGAAACCCTGTCTCAAAAAAAAAAAAAAAAAAAAAAAATGTCAAAACAAAGTACTCAGGAAGAGAAAGGAGGGTCTTGTTGTCACCATGTCCTGAGCCACACCTCTGGCGGGAACCTCTTCTTCCAAGAGGCCAGGCCAGCATCCTGAGGCCCAGGTAATGCTGCTCCACCTAGTCTGGGCTCACTCAGCATAATTCCAACTGCTTCTTCTTTCCTCATTACCATATCCCAGCCCACACTTCTGGCAGAAACCTTCCATCCCATCAGAGGCCAGGCCAGCATCCTGAAAACCAAGTAAGCCACCATCCCTCTCAAACCCTCCAGCCCCGCCCAACATAACCCCAAGTGCCTCCTCTCCTTGAATGTGATCCCAGCCCACACCTCAAGCGGAAACCTCCCACCCCCTAGAGGCCAGGCTAGCATCCTGAAGCCCAGGTAAGACCACCACTATCCTGCCTGTGCCTACCGAACAGAACCCCAATCACCCTGTCCTCTTCTTGGCACTTCACCCTGGGCCCACACCTCTGTGATGAGCCTCCTCTTCCCCAGAGGCCAGGCCAGCAGCTTGAAGCCCCGGTAAATACTGCTCCACACCAACCTGTGGTCACTCAGCTTAACTCCAACTGCCCCTCCTCTCCTCGTCACCCATATCCAGGCCCATATCTCTGGAGGAAGCCTTCCACCCATCAGACGCCAGGCCAGCATCCTGAAAACTGGTCTTCCACCCCCTTAGAAGCCAGGCCTTCCACCCACTAGAATCTTGATCCCAAGAGGCCAGAACCCCAGAAACGGGGCCAACTCCTCGAAAACCAGGCAAAAACCTCCTACCCCACAGGAAAGCCAGCCCAGCATCTGAACCCCAGAGGACCCCAGCCAGCTCAGAGGCCATGTACATACATAGCCAGAACTTCAGACCCAAACTAGGGCAGCAACCTCCTGCTGACCAGAGGCCATCCAGGTCATCAGAAGTCCAGCCCCCAATATGGGCAAAGATCCTCTATTCAACCATGGGCCATGGGATCAAGAAGACCAGAGAGGAAACAGATACTAAGGAAGAAAAACACTCATCCAACAAAGACAAACCCAGAAATTGGCACCTAGACCTATAATCATTCCAAATCCAGATGCCTAAACATAAGTGTAAGAACATAAACAACAGCCAGGGCCTATGTCACCACCAGAGCCCAGCCATCCCACTACAGCAAGCCCTGAATGTTCCAACACAGCTGAAGCACAAGAAAACAACCTTAAAACCAACTTGATAATGATCATAGAGGTCCTTAAAGAAGAGATGAAAAATTCCCTTAAAGAAATTGAGGAAAAGACAAAAAAAAGTTGAAGAATATGGTTCAAGACTTGAAAATGGAAATAGAAACAATAAAGAAAAACAAGCTGAGGGAATTCAGGAAATGAAAAATCTGGGTAAGCAAACAGGAACTACAGATGCACGCATCAGCAACAGAATTCAACAGATGGAAGAAGGAATCTCAGGCATTGAAGATACAATAGAAGGCAGTTTAGTTATGGAAAAATAAGAAACCTCAATATTTATTTCCATAGAGGCTGCACAGGTCTACATTTCCATCAGCAGTGTCTAAGAGTTTTTCTTCCCCTGTATTCTTGTCTCATTTGATGTTGTCTTCCTTTTGATAGCCATAATCTCAAAGAAGAGTTTTCATTTCAGTTCCCTGGGGGCTAAGTATGTTGAACAATTTTTCAAATATTGTTGGCCATCTGTGTCCTTTGAGAATTTGCTATGCAGTTCATTAGTCCATTTGCTGATTGGATGATTTGTTTTATGGTATTTAGTTTCTCTAGACTTTTATACATCCTGGATATTTGTTCAGTGCCTGATGTATCCTTGGCAAAGATGTTTCCCACTGCCTGAGCTCTCCTTGTGGTGACCATTTCCTCTCTGTGCAGAAGCCTCTAAGTTCTGTCAGCCTTTCTGCTGATTCTGAGATCACTTCTTGTGGTATTAGAGTGCCTCTCAGAGAGTTCTTGGCCAGGCCTGTCTTGACTTGTTTTACCTGTATGTTCCTCTAGAACAGTGGTTTTCAACCTATGGGCCATGACCCCTTTGGGGTCACATATCAGATGTCCTGCATATCAAATATTTACATTACAATTCATAACAGAATCAAAATTACAGTTATGAAGTAGCAATGAAATAATTCTGTGGTTGGGGGTCACTACAATACAAGGAACTATATTAAAGGGTCCACACCACTAGGAAGGTTGAGAACCACTCCTCTAGAACTTATAAAGTTTCAGGTGTAATATTTAAGTATTTGATTAATTTTGAATTGATAATGGTGCAGGGTGATAAACATAAATCTACATATGGAAATTCAATTTCCCAGCATCATTTGTTGAAGAGATTTTTTTCCTGAAGTATGCTTTTTAAACCTTTGTTTGAAAAATTGGGTAGATGTAGCTATTAGGGTTCAATTCTGGGTCCATACTCTGTTCCACCATTTTACACATCTGTCTTTATGCTGGTACCACACAGTTTTTGGTTCTTTGGCTGTCTGGTACAATTTGAAATCAAGTGTTAAGATACTTCCACCACTGCTCTGTTTGGTCAGAATTGATTTGGATATTTGTGGCCTTAGAGCATTTGAGATCACAATGAAGTTTGTCTTTGGTTTCTATATATATTATGGTAGAATACATTTATTGATTGATTACGTATGTCAAGCCACTGTGGCCAGACACCAGAACCTTATTCCACCTTTATCTTCCACGTTATAATGCATGTTAGAAATTATAGGTAAAAAAAAAATTATAATTCAAACCAAACATACCTTTTCATTTATTTATCTTTTGAGGTTCGAGTAAAAATATTTTGGTACCAATTTTCCTGAGGTTGAGAAAATATCAAGTTATCCCTTAGGATAACTATTTTTATTCAAAAGATACTGCACATAGCAGGTACTAATAAATGTCAAGCTTGGATAACACAAAGAATATGGCAGTCATATTTTCCCCAATTCAGTCTTTAAATCCTCTAGCATATTACTTTAAGTAAATAATACCATTTAGGTATTTCTTATTGTACCACTGAAGTTTCAATTACAGTTCATTACATCCCACCTATTATAAGCACACTCAGCACAAGTGGTATGACATAAACAGCCTGAGCAGAGAAACCAGATAAGCTACTTGATTTTGCTGTAGCAATTTGGCACGAGTTAGTTAAACAACGGAAGAGGAATTATCCCAGGAATATGAAGGAGACAATGTAGAGACTACTCCAGTGAGAAAACCAAAATAGTTTGAATCTTTGTTGTATACAGTTTTAGTCAACCCTGGCATGTGTGATTTGCATATGGCACATACATATGGCAACACCTTTTACTCATCTACAAGTGGAAATCCCTTTGACCTCTGGGTTAAATTCTCACTTCCACGGAGAACTATATTCCTTCTATTAGCCATTAGTCTGTAGGAATGTCTGGGTAACATCTTTTCAGGGAGGGAGCAGAATGTTTCGCCCACATGTTGGCTGCATAGACAGGTGTGCTGCACATCCACCCAACGATATTTCCATTGCAAGCCACGGAGTTTCCACTCTCAACCAGCCAGGTAACAGTCTGTGACTATGCATAACTTTAGTTTGCTCTTGTTCAAAATAGAACACAGTGTGCAGATAGGCAGGCTAGCAACATTCTGGAAATAAACATGAATTGATGCTAATATGAATGTGAGTAAGTCATTTTTAGAGATTTTAACTATGACCAAGAACAAATTGTCCATATTCTTATACCTGAGAATGTCATGGCAGTGTACATGGCGGTTGAAATCCACAGGATTGCAGCAACCAAGTCTACTTTAAACAGGTAAAGGCTTTAGTTAAAGAAAAATGTCAAAACACAGTGGAATGCAGCAACACATACTAATAAGCCAAAAAAAAATTTCTGAAGAAACACCGGTCTTTCTCGGAATTTTAACGTGAATTCTCTTCTGAAAGCACGTATTTTATTGTGCCATCCCTATCAGTGGCCTTACTGGAATTGGGAGGAAAAAGTGTTCTAATAGCTTGGTGGCTACTGCTACTGCATACTGCAGAGGACGAGAACAGAGAAGGCCCTAGTCAGTGTGAGTACAGGAAAGAAGAAGGAAGATAAGGAAAAGCCCATGTGAGGCACCAAAGGAGAGGTCTGCAGAGACAGAGGATAATGAGAATTAAGATAGGAGAGGTATGCACAGCCAGAGGTACAACAGTTGGGAAATAAAAGGGATGTAACTCTGTGAGTGTATGCACGTGTGCGTGTGTGCATGCATGTGTGTGTTCATATATGTAAAGGTTCACGTCTGCACAGCTGTGTGTAAAGGCCAGAGAAGAACCTCAGGTGTTGTTCCTCAGGCATCAATTCAGTTTTTTTGAGACATAGTTTCTCATAGGCATGGACTTCACCAAGTAACCATGGCCAGCTGGCCAGTAATTGTTACAGATCCACCTATCTCTACCTCCCTAGGGCTGGGATTATAGACCACACCACCACCACACCCAGCTTTTACTATATGGATCCTGAAGACAGAACTTGAGTCCCTGTGCCTTTATGGCTAGCATTTTACTGAGGAAACCATCTCCCCAGGCCCTCCGTAGAGGTTTCAGAGAAAGAACACAAAGTTCGGAATTATTTTTAATTTCATGATTAACTTTCCTTTAAAATATAAAATTATTTATTTTGTCTATTTATTCTGCTAGTCAACAATACATTTAGTTAGCAATCTATATTGAACACCTACTACATTGGAGACACTGTTGTAGGTATGAGGCATACAGTAGTGAATTAATATAAATCACCCTCCATAAATCTACATGGTAGACACTATTATAGGTACGGTATATATGTAGTCATAAATAAAAACCACCTAAAATAAAGTATTAATGAAGAGAAACATACAATAAAACTGATAAGAAAGTCAATTAATATATCAGATGGTGATTATCTTATAAAGAAATACTGCACTACAGATGTAGTAGTGCCATTGAAAAAATAAAGGAAGAAGGTACCTCGAGAATATCGGAGGAGTTCACAAAGCCAATTCACTATTAGGGACAACTACTGGGAGCCTTCTTAAAGAGGTTACTTTTTTTCTCATTTTTATTAGCTCTTTGATAACTTCATTAAATGCATTTTGATCATATTCACCTCACATCCCCAACCCCTGGCAGATCCACCACACCTCTTCTCTACCTACCCAACTTTGTGTTGTCCATTTTTCAACCCATCAAGTCCAATTTGTGTTGACCACATACTCTTGGATATGTGACCTTCCACAGAAGCGTGGTAGACCAACAGGGACCACAGCCTTAAAGTACACCAACTCTCCCTCTCCCAGCAGCTATCAATTAGCAGTATGTCCTTAGCTACAGGGCGGACTTCCTGCCTACCTCCCTTCTCCATGTCTGGTTTGAGCTTTCATGGGACTTGTGCACATTTTCACAACCCCTGTGAGTTCATTTGTGAAAGTGCTCCACACTATATTCAAAATAAAACTTTTTCCTTGTAGTTATTCACTGCCTCTGGCTCTAACAATCTTCCTGTCTACTCTTCTGCAATGATTCCTGAGCCTTAGGAAGAGGGGTATAATACATACGTCCCATTTAGGGTTGAGCATTACTCAGTCTCATCCTATGAACCTTGACTAGTCATGAGTCTCCATGCTACTTATTATCTACCACAAAAAGAAACTTCTCTGATGATGGTTGAGAGATGCAAATTCTATGAGTATAACTCTAAGTCATTACAGTTTAATTTATGCCATTTGACAGAAGAATAATAATAGTTGATTTTCTCCTAGGGCCTATGACCTGTCAGATCATAGTTCCTCAGCCCCAATAATATCAACTTCTGGGGAAGACCAAATATCCCATCAGAAAGTGATTGGTTAGTCCATGATATCCCTGCCACTATTGTACTGTTGGTACTATAGCTCACAGCATTCACAGCTGATAATATTGGTGATTACTTTTTAGCTCCTGTAGTGTGAAAAACAATTTCCAGCACTATGAAAGCTAGCCATCAGGGATTAGGCTTCCAAGTAGGCTCTTACTTTCAAGTACTAGAGGGTAACCAAGAGCATTGGCAATACCCTTTAATGTTTGGAGGGTCTGTGGGATTTTATAGCAAACAAGTCCAAAAGAGGTAACCCATTACTTGCACTGGGCTTTTTGTTTGTTAGTAATAATGTCCAATAGGATCATTGTTACCCCACTATAGGGTAACTTTATTAACACTGTATATGATGTAGGTTATACATGTAATGCTGTATATATTTAACACTTTGTATATGATGTATATATTTAGTCAAATTTCATAAATTAGTCAACAAATGGTGCTTATCAAACTGGATAACTATATGTAGAAAAATGAAACTAGAGTCTTATCTCTCATCCTGCATAAAACTCAATTCCAAATGGATCAAGGACATCAACACTAAACCTGATACTGAATCTGATATAGGAGAAAGTAGAGACTAATCTTGACACAGGAAGCACTTTCCAAACAGGACCTCAGTGGTGCAGACATTGAGAACAGCAACTAAGAAATGGGACTTCATGAAACTAAACAGCTTCTGTGTAGCAAAGAACACTATCACTTGAGAGAAGAGGCAACTTATGGAGTTTGCAACTGTCTATCTGACAAAGGATTAGTATCAAAAATAACAAAGAACTTAAAAACTCAACATCAAGAAAACAAGTAACCCAGTTAAACAATGGTGAATGAAACCTAACATAGAATTTTCAAGGATGAAACACAAATGGCTGAGAAACACATTTGAAAATATTTAAATCTTCAGACACAGGGAAATGTAAAAGGAAGTCATTGTCAATAAAGGACATGAAGAGTGTTGTCTGACTGTGGCTACTTGAAGAAAAGCATTCCAGAGAGCAGAGCCTTGCCGAGAACTGAAGGTAAGAGTGTGCCTGGCATGACATATTAGAGGCAAATGAATGCCATCACAGTGTGCAGCCTTTCACTAATCACTGGGTACGTCTGAAGACTAAAAATGCTCAAAAAATGTCTAAATCAATGTCCATGTCTCTATTTTTAGGGCAGGTGGATTTTTTTTCTTTCTGCATTTTTAGTGAAGAATCAATTTATTATCATCAACTGAAATGATCACTTCCTCTCAATGTTTAAACATGGGAGAAAGTAAGTAAATAACAAAACAAAATAAAAAGCATACAAAAAACCACACAAACA
This sequence comes from Peromyscus leucopus, assembly GCF_004664715.2. Classification (NCBI taxonomy): domain Eukaryota; kingdom Metazoa; phylum Chordata; class Mammalia; order Rodentia; family Cricetidae; genus Peromyscus; species Peromyscus leucopus. The sequence continues at coordinate 273,644 of NW_023505355.1, read as the reverse complement.
GAAACATAACAAAATACTTTGTCTAGGTAAACTTAAAAAAAAATCACCTTTGAATGGAAAGATTGTCAATATTAGACTGAAAAATTTTGTTTATTACCAAGGAATTAAAGAAACAAATTGAGAAATAGACACAGGCCAAGAAATCTACCTGTTTCTAATCTACAGGACATCTTATTTAGAGGCTAATAGCTCAGCAGGGCCATTTCAGATACTCGTGCATTTTAGATACACAGCAGTGACCTGTGTAGGAGTCAGGACAGAGTATTTAAATATGTGTCATCCTATGGGACACTACCTTATTTCTTCAGTATAGTAATCTAGATAAATGTCATTTATTTCTGCAGAGTCAATTTCAGCAAAGGGTATGCCACATATTATATAAATGAGAACTAGCAAAACTGCTAATCATGTCAGAAAATTAATGGTCACAGTTCTTTTGTTACGTAGGAATAAAGAGAAATATGAAATAAAATATAGTAAATTTTCTTCATTTTAAGAAAAAAATAGAGAAATGAGAGATGCTTGATTCAGTCAGGTGTTTGCTGTCCAAGCGTAAACATGTGGCGGATATGTAAAATTAAATTAAATTATAAAATTAATTAAAAATGCTTAACATTTAGTCATCAGCAGTCAATGTAACTAAATGTTACTTTAGAACAAAAATTTTATTTTTATCCATAGAAAATATCAAGAAAAAATTCCCAATTAAGTATGATCCTATTACATTTCATGTTTGCTATAAAACATTCTTTTATAAATATCTGACTGCAATCTGTAGTTTCTGAAATGATTTTCATGATTTCCAAATATTTCTGAAAAATTATTAGAAGGTAAAGAAAATTAATATTTTGCTCAATATTTTATGTGTGTTCCTGTGTAAGTGTTTTGTGTTGCTGTATATGTGTGTCTGTATTACATAGCTGTGCATACACTATGTTTATGGGCAGGACCAGGTCAGATGTCAATATTGAGTGTGTATTCTCTGTGACTCCCCACCTATGTTTTTGAGACGAAGTATTCACTAAACTTGGAGCTTGCAAATTTTGGCTAGACTAGATGGTGAGAAATCCATGAATTCTTGTACCCAAACCCTAGTTCTCAAGATGTAAGAAATTGAACTTACATGTTTATGCTTAGACAATTTTTTTTAATCACAGGCTCAGAACAAATTTATTTGACTATAATTAAAAATTGTACCAAAATTTCCTTGCAATTCCATTTGTTGTTCTCAGTACTGTTAAAACAACCTTCACACATAACCAATCTTCCTTACATTTTTGCTGAGGAACAAAATGCCCATTCTAATTAGACTGGTAATGGTACTCTTCCTGAACTCTTACCTCCTGCCAACTTTACAAAGTCTGTGTCTACCACTCAATTTTATTTTCTACTTCTCCAGTGCATTCTCACTGGATAGCAATTTTCAGTGGCAATTTTAGCCCTAAATATATAGTGCTTAATAGTTTTATTAGTGAAACTTAAATAGTATATTTACCTTCGGCACAGCAGTCATACAGTCTTAAGCCATATCAGCATTTTGTCTACTTCCTTCAAGTTTCTTGAAATTATTTATAATATCACTACCAATAGACCAACATCATCTAACTGTTCATACACTACAAGAATGTCTAATAAAAGTTAACTGTAGGCTCTTTTTATATTATGGTACAACATGGGGGTAAAAGCCATGGGCCAGACACAGGATTGCACACCTGTAATTGAAGCACCAGGAGGCTGAGGCAGGAGGATTAAGGCTTTAAAGACAAGCATAAGCTATACAGTGAGATCCTGTCTTCTTTTTTAAAGCCAAAGTCCTAGATTTGGCCTTTTGTTAGGACTTTCAACCCTGGCTAGATTGGCAGCTTTACATTGCTACTCAGTTAATGTCAGAGGAAAAATCCTGCAGATGTATGCTCCACTAACAGGTCCATAAAAGGCATCATAGAATGCAATTGTCATTTTAGATGATTGAAACTCATTTGTGCTGTATAGTCAAATTACATGAGTCTACTAATTTTGAAGGTTTAATTACTTTCTGTTACATATAACAAATAAGAATGTGGTCACCAAAACATAGATTCATGTATATTTTTAAATCTGGAAATGAAATGAGAAATATAACAGTTCAAATGCTGGAAAACAAAACCACATATATAAATAAATCTTTTCTCCACTAACTACTTTTATTAAATAACTCTTATTGATGAAGAAATATTAGGAATAAAAAACTTTGTAGTAAAATTAATAATAAGTGTAGTAAAGTACTCACTAAATCTTATGGTCATGTAGGTGAGGCACATGTTTATGTATTTATTGTTTTATCCATTCAGTGAATCAAACAATAAGTGATTTGGTTAGGCTAATCTGTCATGTAATGAAGACAGATTTATGTTGAGAATCCATCTTTGCACTTATATTTTTAAAAACTGTAAATACATTTTTACAACATAATATAGGCATATATTGGGTATTTTATAGCCAAATTTCTTTCTTTTAATTTGTATTATTGATTGTCTATTTTGATCTTTGTTTTCTGTTGTTTGGGGTTTTTTTAGAGAGGGGGTGAAGGAAGCTTGGTGGATAAAGAGGAGGGGAACTTGGAGGACCTGGGAGAGAGGAAAGAATATGATCAAAATATACTGCAGATAAAACAATTTTAAATAAGAAAAGAGAAGAAATACTTGCAAGTAAATACAAGAATACACCAAAGACTATTCATTATGACCAAGCTGGATTCATTCCAGAGATACAGGCATCACTCAATATACACAAATCAACTAATGTAATTCATCATGTAAATAGACTCAAGGACAAAAATCATATGATCATCTCAAAAAAAAAAAAATGCCAAAGGCCTTTGACAATACACAATATCCTTCATGATAAAAGCCCTTGAGATCTAGGAATGAAGGGAACATATCTTAACATAATAAAGGCTAAATGTGACAAACGTATGTCTGCAGGGAGCCCTGGAGTTGGACTGGCCTAAATGCTTTGAGAGGCATGTGTCTCTCATAGGTCATGCCTCTCTTTCATACAGGCATAGGTTTTTCAGGTTACAGTCCCTGACTCATGAGACACTGTGTGTCTTTCAATTCCTGAGAAAGTGAGGCACTTCCTCAGGCAGTGAAGTGCCTTCTCTGTACGTTCCCTTAGAAGTCAAGGAAGCATGGAAGCTTGACAGGACAATTGATCTGAGACATTAATCTTGGGTACCCTGCACAGTTTGCAAGCATCACTGTATCCTGGCAACTAGTGCTGTATAGATCCTGGCAGTTGGGACTATATTCTGTTTCTGATAAGAGTATACAAAGTCTGATTGTTCTCAATAAAATTGTCTCAGCCTCCGTCTTGTTGTGCCCCTCCATCTGAGACTGGTTTAATTCCTGGACCGGCCACATCAGGTAGCCTTTTCCCTTCAGAGCTTACAAACGTCCAATATCATACTAAATTTAGAAAAATTTGAAGCATTCTCACTAAAATAAAAAACAAGACAAAGGTATCCACTCTTCCCACTCTGATTCAATTTAATACTCTAAGTCCTAGCTAGAACAACAAAATAAGAGAGGGAAATGTAAGAGATACAAATAGAAAAGGAAGAAGCAAAAGCATTTGCAGATGACAGCATTCTTAAGAGACCCTAAAGATGACACCAAAAACCTCCTAGATATGATAGACACTTCTAGCAGAGTATGGAGCACAAAATTAATACACACAAAGAAGGCAATGGCCTTCCAATGCGCCAATGATTTCAATACAACACTGAGAAAAAAATTACAGAAACAGTGCCATTCACATTAGCCTCATGAAAATGAAAAATCTTGGAAGAAACTTAATCAAGGAAATGAAGGACTTCTACAATGAAAACTTTGAAAAACTAAACAAAGAAATTGAAGAAAGCACTAAAGATGGAAGGATATCCCAAACTCATGAATTGATACAATTAATATTGTGAAAATGGCCATCTTACCAAAAGCAACCCACAGACTCAACACAATCCCAATCAAAACCCCAGCACAATTTTTTTTACAAAAATAAAAGAACAACATTAAAACTCACATTTAACATGAAAATAAATATAGCTAAAGCAATCTTCATCAAAAAGAACAATGGTGGAGCTATACCTGATTTCAAACTCTAATACAGAGCTGTAGTAATAAAAAACAGTATGGTGAGCCGGGCAGCAGTGGCGCATGTCTTTAATCCCAGCACTCAGGAGGCAGAGCCAGGCAGTTGACCCAGGAATTAGCAAGACGTTTATGTGAATAAGAACACAGAAGGCAGCTGTCAATGCAAGGCAGATTGCTGGCTAGTTATACGTAGTTGTATGGACAATGGAAAAGGTGTAGGTATGGCCAAGGTTTGTGCCACAGGATTGGCGTTTTCCACATTACTTAAATTATTCCCACTATTTGTTTTCTTCTCAAGGGCCTTCAAGGAGACATACATAAGTAGAATAAAGCATCTGCCTTCCTGCTTTCCACATTAAAAAAAAAAAACCTGGTATGGTCTGGACAAATTTTGACTAACTCCTAAAAGTGATCAACCCAAGTCTTGTGGATTATACTAGAAAGAGCAACTTCTGGATTGAAAATTATGAACATTTAGGGAACACATCACTCAACTACACTTCCTTACAGTCAACCAGTTGGTACCTCCCAACTGCTTTCAGCTTGAAGGTCAGACTGCTTAGTTTGATATATGGTATTCATGGCCTATACTCTGTCTTCAGGTTGGTATTTGATTATTACAGACAAAGGGAAACAAAGGGCAGATGTTTTCAAATATATAAACAAGAAAATGTGTTGGCTCACTTCAGCAGAGCCCCATTGCTGAAAGTTACCATATAGTGATATCTGCTTCAGTTTAGGGCTGTGTTCTTGTGTTATACTTGTGTTTTCCTTGTTTCTTCTACTGGTTTGTTAACTCCTAAACTGAAAGTTTTCAAAGTTTGGTCCCTAGACTACCTGCAAAGGAATTTGAGTCAATTGAGAAAGTAGTTTGATAAGATAAAAAAAAAACTGTAGTTTCTCTGTTTCTAAAATCTACTGTTATGGTCATCTCAATATTTGTTCCCGTGAGGTTGCACAATGGATTCCAGTAAGCTTTGAGGATAAATATATCTTTTGTCTAATCAAGCTGTGAACACTGAAGGTTTCTACAGTTTATTTTAAGAACAAGAAACTTCAGACATGATGGTGTGTGTCTATTATACCAGCACTCAAGGGATGGAGGACAAAATATCAAGAGTTTGAAGACAGCCTAGCCTATATTGAGTCAAATAGGGGATGATGGAGGGAGGATGGGTAAGAGAGAGGGAGGGAAGGAGAGAAGGGGAAGAATGGGGAGCAAGAAAGGGAGGGATGGAGTGGGGAGTGATTGGTCTATGACTCAATGGTAAAGCAGGCCCTAGGTTTGATCCTTAGCATGGAGAAGAAACTCCATTCTTATAACTTATCAACGAGGCTGGCAAGATATCTCAACAGGTAAAGGTATTTAATGCCAAACCTGATGATCTGAGTTAGACCTCCAGACCCCACCTGGCAGAAGGAGAGAGAGGACTCTAACCTCTCACAAGTTGTTCTCTAGCACACATTGCAAGGTATACCACACACACACACACACACACACACACACACACACACACCCAAATAAAAAATGTCTTTTCAATCAATCTTTCTTTGACTCTCATTAGCCTATATTACTATAACCATACCCATCGCTGAGCCAGACATGAGGTGGTGTGACATGGATTTCAGAGAATCGATAACAGAGTCCACTACACAATCTTTCTTATAATTTGAGGCAAGAATGTGTTCTCTTGGGTTTCTGTGGCCTCTATCTACAATTTCTTTCCTTCCACATCAACTCTTAGCCAAATTTCTTTCAGCCTTATTTGAAAGAATTTTCTTACCAAACTAATTACAAGTGTAACTTTCATTGCAATCCCCTTTGTTCACCAAGATTTGTTCTACAAAATCTCTGCTTGTCTATATTTCTCAGTAATGTGAACTGTTCATTGTTTTATCACTCTAATAGTACACCTGTCACAGTTATTATCAGAGACTATTGCCTACTAAGGGGCTGAAGAGATGGATCAGTATTTTCACAGGGCTTAATGATTTTCCAGATGACCCAAACTTAGTGCCCAGCACCCACCTATGTTGGGCAACTTAGAACTGCCTATAACTCCAGCTCCAGGGATCCAATGCCATCTTCTAGGTGCCACAGGGAACTGCACACAAGCGTCACACACCCACACATGAATAACGTTAAACTTAAAATTTTAAATTAATAAGCACTGATGGAATTTTTACTAAAAGAAAATGAAAACAGCATCACCATGAAACACTTCCCTAAGCCAAAGCCAAGTACTCCTCTGCTTATTCATTCCTGACACCTCTGACACTCAAGGGAAGTCAAGGGTAATGACAGCAGTCAGAAAGCATCTTGAGTGCAAGGTCAAGCCTGATTAAATCTCAATAAATGTGTATGAAGGAGTGATTTACTGAAAAAAAATTAACAGCATATCAACACTTACGAAAGAAACAGATGTCTGCATATATACTTTGACTATATTTTGTGAGTAGAAACTGATAGCCCTGGTTGCTACCCTCTGGGAGAAAACACTCTCTGCCTCATTTCATCCAAACCATATTGTACAAGCTGAATTGTTCTTTGGTTTTACAATTCTCTCACTTTAATAGTTTTCTTATGTTCACCAGAAACTTATCACTAATGAAAGGTTCAAATCACACAGAGCAAATCTCAGTTCTTCCAGATTTTTCTAGTATATGGACTTTTTAAGATTTTATATTTGTAATTTTTAAAATACTATCTTAGTTATAATGCTTATCATTTGTTAATCATTCACTTTGCCAGCATGCATGTTTAACATGGATTATGGAGCTTGTAACAAACCCTATAAAATTTGTACTTATTATTTGCGCTATTATAGATCTGAAACTTAAATTTAAACTTCCTCATGTTAAAATTATGATTTATTTAAAAATTATAGAGGTGAGTTTTAATAACATATATACAAAGCCTCCAGAATACTGATGTCCCTCGAGATCTCAATTCATTTGTTTCTGTTATATATCCAAGCAGATAAACCAGTGAGATACAAGTTATTTTCTTGATACTTTTGACATAAACTGGTCATTTTCATCTTACTATAAATTCTTCCTCCTGTTTATAAAATATTTAAAATAGTTTATATGTACAAGTAGTCAGTGACTCCTTACCCACAAGATGCTGGTCTATAGATGCTGAAGAGATTGCTCAGTGGTTGAGATAGCTTCTTGCCATTGTAGAGAACCCAAGTTTGACTTCCAGCACCTACAGATCTATAACTCCAGATTCAGGGGATCTAATGCCATTTATGATCTCTATAGGTTTCCAAATACATGTAGCATACACTCACAGGGTCATACACACATACACATAAATAAAAAAATCGTTAAAATGTATTAATGCATGTAATTTTGTCCTCCTGTTACTTCAACCTCTAATAACCAATACCTCTAATAACCAAAATGGCTATTTTGCAAATAAATAAATAAATCAGCTCTTTAAAGTGCTATAAGAAAATTGAAGAGGTATATTCCTGAAAACAGAATATTAGACCTGCACACAAGAGAATAAGTAAGCTTGACTTTTACAATAAAATTAGTACAGAATATACACTACATCTCTCAAGATATATTAGTTAAAATAATGCATCTTTATTACATAGATTTTAGAAACTAATTAGAAAGAGTTAAACATACTTTCAAATTGCCTATTATCTTCACGATGTACTTGACTACAAAAACTGATGTATTAAGTATTAAATAGTGGGCATGAGACAAGTATGAATTAGCAACAAGGTGTCATACCTTAATGATCAACTTAGCAAATAGGAATAAGAAGAGAGGCCATTGGGGAGCATATATCTGCATGTGGCGGTCAGAGGTCAGTTTCAGTTGTCATTGCTCAGGCCCCATTCATCTTGGGATTTTGGAGGCCATATCTCTCCCTTGACCTAGAACCACTGAGTAGGTTAGGCTGGCTAGCTAGCAAGCCCCAGGGAACTGTATGCCTTCTCCTCACCAAGGCTAGGTTACAAGAACACACCACCGCATCTTGTTTTTCATTGTACATACATACATTTACTTGTCCTGATTCTGTACCTGTGGAAACACTATAATGTTCTTGCTCCTCAAAGTGTCAAAAGTACTTTCTAAAAATTTCATTTGGTTTGTGGATCATTTTATCTAAACTGTAGTGAAGTTTGAATACTCAGATCCATTTTATAAAGCTTCTATTAGCAGTTTGCAATATTCTTCCATAGAATAGAGTTCTTCTAAGGATAGAAATTTCAACAAAATGAGGCTGTTAGGTAAGAAAGCTATTCCTGATTTGCACAGTGTTACTCAGAATCGCAGGCATACAGTAAAACTGCTTTTACCATGACAAACGGAACAACAATTGCATAGGTGTGAATATGATAGGAAAGACATCAGGATTTCACACTTGGCTTTTTCACATGAGTTCTGGATATCAAACTTGGGCTTTCATGCTTTCTATGGCAAGCATTTTGCTGACTGAGCTATCTCCACAACGCTGGACAGATCTCTAACAAAGTTTCTCAAAATTTTATTCTGTATTCCCTTTCATCTTTAGAAATAGACACTGAAATGCCAATAGATATAAGAATATATATCCTAGAATTATTTGTAATGCTAGAAAAACTTGAAGCAACCTCAGTATCCCAGGATAGGAAATAGATTAAAATACAAATAATTCATGTAAAATTTATTTTAATCAATTGATGAGTAATCAAGATTTTCTAAGTATTTATATTGCTATAAGACATTTTATAAGTTGGATATACTTTTTCCTAGTTGAATTTCATGAGAATTAAATTTATTATAGTTACTATTTCATGGGGATTGTTTTATTTGACTCAGTGAATGGTTGATATTTCAGTCAGGGTCACTGAATAGTAAATCCTGGGCTAGGTTCTTAACCTACACTACCCTCACTCTGTCTGAAGGCTCCTGACATTAATACAAGCAGCAGCTTAAGAAGGAGAGAAGAATGTTTAATATCTTAGCAAAGGTCTAATACTGATGAATGTACAACTCTAATAAAGTCCTTAGCTTCAGGCCATGTTCAATCAAGTCAGTTTACACTCTATTCCCTCAACTCTGATCCCAACCATAGCCATTTTTAGCTTCTACCTGCTAAAAAATAGTAGGGACAAAATGTTAAGCAGACCGTGAGATGAGTCCTCCACCAAATGAAGAGGAAAGGGGACTATGCATAGATAGTCATATGCTCATTGAGAAACAGTAGCCGAGAACAGTGTCTCATGACTAATCCAGTGTTCAAGAGGCTAAGGCAGAAGGATGTAATGAGTTTGAGGCCAGTCTGGGTGTGTAGTTAAGTTTCAGGCCAGCCTCAGCCTAGAGTGAGACTCTATCTCAAGACATAAAGGGGATGAAAAGGAATGAAGGAAGGGAAGAAGAGGAAGAAAGGAGGGCCAGGAGGGGAGGAAAGAAGAGGAAAAGAAAAGAGGAAAGGAAATAGAAAACCAAAGCCCTGAATGTAATATACATAGTTAAAGTTGTGTCCAGATCCACTTGGGATCATTTAGTCCTTGAAAGAAAGCCCTTGTGGGACAAGGACCAGAATTGAAGCCTCCTCACATCCTTCTCCACTTACAACAGTCTTAGAATGTGAAAGTGTATGGAAAGCCTCTTCTGTGTACTTATTTTAGTAAAGTATTCCTTTCTAATGTATTTAATCTTCAAACAACACAGTACATGTATTTCCTCCATATTAAATACCTACCCTGAATTTATAAATGTAGGTTTAATACTGAGTGCCACATTTGTTATTCATAAAGTCCTTGACAAACATTCTAAACCGTGTCTGTTTCCAAAGTCCTAAAAAATGGGCATTAAAAAAAAAAACCACCAAGCCTACAGTTTCATAACACGCTAGCAGTTGTAAACTGGTTCAGTGTTTGGAACACAAGAGTCAAATGTCTGTTTTATATCCAGTGAAGTTACTTAACCTTGAAAGCTATCATTTTCCCTGCATAACTTAGAGTTAACAGTAGCACTTCTTTATAGCTATCTCATGGGAAATAAAACGATCCACATCAATCATTCATACAAAGATTGCTTAGGCATATACCACTGTTACTATTACTGAGAGTGGAGAACACAGAAGGCACTTAATAATTGTTGGTTCTGCTCCTCTCCTGCTCACCCTCACCTTACCTCTAACCTCTGTCAGTGGGAACACTTTTACCCTGTCAGTAATGATGAGTTAGGGACTGTGTTTTGTGTTTGGATAAAAAGTATGAACTAGTAAGTCCCACAGGAGGCTCTCTGAAACATGTTTCCCTAAGGTTGGATCTAGTGAAGGGCACACAATGGTAGTGAATCTAGGACCCAAAGTAGATGGGCAGATGGGGTATTTTTGTTGCCTTGGGTGAATTTTTTACAGAGGTGGCACATTAAATATTTTACTTAGCATAACGTTGAACTTTCTTGTTATAAGCAAGCTATAAGTACCCTTGGCTGGGCATAATTTTTGGAGAGTATGAGCATATCAGGACAGAGTTCAATGCTCCTCAGACAGCATGATTGGCTGCGGGAGGGACAGTCTCTTTGATCCAACATTATCTTTCATGGCCCATCAGAGCTTTTTACAGGGTCATTTTCTTCAACTCGTACTTTTTCAAAGTTACCTTTTATTTTCTTAATGAGTGATACTTGTACAAAATTGAATGCCCAGCCATGTGCTTTAAAAAAAAATATGCTCTGTTATCAAGATACAAGTTTGTGAAGAGGCAATTATTCAGTGTTAGCACTTCTAACCAATCCTGGTGTGACATTCACATTAAATCTCCTGAGTTGTAAATGTTCTCATTATTCATGGAAGACCAATGAGCACTATAAAAATAAATCAAAAACCATTTATTTAAGCTCATTTCAATTTAATAAAGCTTTAACTTCATAAGATTTCTTCAAAACTGAGACAGATGATTCTGAATTTAAAGTTTTTATTTTTCCCATCATGACAAAATTCTTTCCTTCTAGAGCATCATGCCCCCACAAACTCCATTGCGCTAATAACACTTAAGATTTCTAACAGGTGGAGGTGCATCATTTCCCCCACAAATAGAGGTGTCTTTTGTTATTTAGTATAAAATGATGAAGATGGATGTAATCAAATCTCCATGTGCATGAGGAGACTTTTAAACAGTCAGATGTCTCTCTTCTCAATTTATTGAGAGGCAACTCTATTCTCCCTTATAGCAAACCTGCTCTTTTATTTTGGAAATGAATTGCACTCATCAATGATGAAATTAAAATTTATCAACTAACAATACTAAGAAAACAAATCTCCTATAGCTCATTAGTCATTTGAGAGACAATCAAATTTGCTTTGTTTTGCGCTACAGGAAAAAAATGCTTTAAAAGTGTAAGTAGAGATTAAGAGAAGTTTATGGAGAAAATATGTATTAATACATAGTTATCAAAAGGGAATAGCAACCAATATTGATCAGTATGAACTGCAGACCTTTAATCATCTCAAATAGAGTTCACTTCTATCTAGAGCTATTAGAAACAAGCTGGTAGTCCTCCGTGCCCGTCAGTTATGACACACTTCACTTCAAGAGGGGGCAGCAGTTTCCTTCATCTCACAGGTGGGATCTTTATCCACTCAGTTCAGTGAGGACTTCCTGGGTCCCAGGCAGTGTAAGAAGTTTCCATACATGGTACTTGTTCATCTTCACAGGTCACTGAAATGTGTATTTAGCATCAGTGATCAGATGATATGGAAATATAAATGAGGAAAATTTATGAGATATCTGATGAAGCCCTGCATGTGTCAGCCACCCACATTCTTTCCATATTCACATGGTACTTTGCCATCACGTTGAAGCTGGAGAGACAGCATCTTTACAAGTGCAGCAGTCTATTGCTGTTGTCCTTATTCAGCTCATGGTTAAGCAGTCATGTTGGTGAGACTTTATGGATGTAGCTTCTGACATTCCTAGGAGACACAATCTCACAGCAAACTCCCTGATTCTTGGACTCTTACAATCCCTCCATCCCTTCTTCCACAGCAGTGATCCTGAGCCTTGAGTGTGGGAGTTGGGTTGCTGATGTATCCATTGGCAAACTCTGTTTTGAGTCATTCTGGCTTTCTGTAATGGTTTCCATCTGTTGTAAAGAGATATTTCCTTGATGAGGGTTACATATAAGATCAAATATTTAGAATTTAATTAGGGATTATGCATGATACCTTAACCCTACACAAAGAACTACAAATAGCTAAGGAATGCTGAGAGCTGGAGAAATTGTCTTCCCCAGGAGAGAGCAGACCAATTGGTTATCTAACACTAAATAAACAATCCTGAAAACATACATACAAGTAATGCTAAACACGCTGAGCAGGTTACATTTATTTTTTAGAATATATGTGTGTACATATACACATATGTGTGTAAGAACAATTAATAGAACAAAAGGCCATAAATTGGAAAGCAAGGAGAGATATATGGGGTTGGGAGGGAGGAAAGGGGAATGAAATGATTGTAATAGAATCTCAAGAAATAATTTTTGAAATTATATAATCTAAATAAACTCTCCGAGTTACCAAATAAGTAGAGTTTTATAGTTTGCTGTTGCCAAAATGCTCTTTCATTACAACAAGTGAAGAGAAAGGTGACCAGAGGGAATCAAAGCTTCAGTCTTCTTCCTGATGACACTCTAAAGTAAACCTGACCAGTTCATATGTACTAATGTATGCAACTTTTGGGCTTGGAGATAGCCAAACATGCACATGGGGTGTGTGTGCACATGCACAGAGAGAGAGAGAGAGAGAGAGAGAGAGAGAGAGAGAGAGAGAGAGAGAGAAGAGAGAGAGAGAGAGGTTATCAACAAATTCATGTTTAGCTTAGTGTGGAAATGTGTACATAAAGAGTAGTATGCATTACCTATAGAAATGTATACATATTAATGGCTTAGTTGTACCATTATATTACTGTACTATGCCAGCTGAAAGGCCCTAGAAGCAATGATGTCCTGTAGCGATGAGCACAACCCAAGGCCCTAATCTTGGCTTCCAATGCCATTGTTCTCAATAAAAACAAACAGAGCTCATTGGAGAAATGGCTGATTTTAGGACCAAACAAACAGACTCATTGGAAAAAATGGTTGATTTTAGGACCAAAACAGAAAATATACAGGCGAGTTTTTATGAGAAATGAAAGCAAAGTTGTAATCAGGAGAGAGAAGGTTGCATTGATGGAGAATGTCAACAGAAGTCAACTGAAACATTCCCAATGACAAAAGCTGAAACAACATGATCAACAAAATTAATCAGTACTTCATTATAACCTTAAGTAACAAAAACAAATAACAAGTCCATTCTGAAATAAATAAATCATTAAATAAGTTGGCACATATGGGTAGAGACAGGCTTCATTTGCAGAGGAATTGCAAATACATCTGTGCAATCATTCTATCCTAATTGAAGGAAACATACTCCTCATTCCTTAAATATAAGATGTCCACTGTCATTTCTTTATAATAGTGTGGTATAATAAACTAGAGAAAGGAGTAGCTTTAAACATAAAAATTAGTGTGTGTGTGTGTGTGTGTGTGTGGTGTGTGTGTGAGCGCGCGCGCGCGCGCCACGCGCGCCGCGCAGTGTAGAAGCTAGAAGACAACTTTCAGGATCAGTTTCTCTCCATGTATCCTGTGGGTTCCAGGAATCAAGTTTGGCAAACAAGTACCTTTTACACCAAGTAAAGCAAGTGCCTGAGCCTCCTCCTTGCTGGCCTCTAAAACATTTTGGAACTTCCAAAGACTCAGAATTATCTACTCTTCACCAACATATTAAAATATAAAGGGAAATAATAAGAACAGCAATAGGAGCTGGGACACAAAGCTGCAGAGTCAAATCCAGCCTGTCCAAAGGAGAACTGCGTGTCAGAAACTTTGAGAAACCAAATTAAATAAAGAAAATTAATTCCCTATGACAAAAAGAGTCATGAAAATGTCATTGTAAACAAGCAAAGAAATTTGTATTATATTTAATAAGTAAAATGCTATCCAGGCAGTGGTGGCACACTCCTTTAACCCTAGCACTTGGGAGACAAAGAGAGGCAGATCTCTATGAGTTCGAGGCCAGCCTGTTCTACAGAGCTAGCTCCAGGACAACCAGGGCTACATAGAGAAACCCTGTCTCAAAAAACCAAATGAATAAATAAATTAATAAAAAATAATGATAATAATAAGTTTTCATCTCCCAACATAGCTTCAAAGCTTAGAAATAATATCTATATAGCTGATGGGGAAAAATATTTAGAGTGCGCCTCTAAGACAAAGCATGGAAAGTTTTATAGTAATAGAGTAAATTTTAAATGTTATAAATGTGGATAATTTCAAGCCACAGCGAAATGCATGCAGGTAGGGAAGTGGGAAGTTAGGAGAGGCACTGGTACCACAGGTTATGTGTATCCTCGCGTGCCTCAGTGCATTGTGATAGATACCACCAAAAAGAGAAGTGGTTAAGAACTAAAGTCTAAGTCCCGTTCTGGAGCGATATAAGTCAATCAATAAATGAAGTAAAGCTTGAGCATGTGACCGAGAGAGTGGCAGAGTTGGGGAGAGTGCTAGGAGAATAAGAAGACCAAATGAACTCAACTCACTTCCCAAAGCTGTGGTACTAGTTATCTAATGAAGCTTGATAAGTCAGAACGTGCTAATAACCACACATTAGAAAAAAATTTTGAACACACACTATACATTCATTTTTTTAATTTTTAATTGAAAATTATAAAATTTAGCCAATGTTTTGCTTTTTGATGTCTTTTACTTATTCCAAAGGATAGAGACAATGATATGACAGTCTAGGTGGTAGCTGATATTCCTCAGACACACACAGACACAGGAGGCAAAAAAAAAAAAAAAAAGCACACGCTTACTCCTCTGCTGTTTAGCAAAGAAAATAGATTAAATATTCCAATGATAACATATGAAGGGGGAAACCTAAGAAATAGAAATATATGTAAAATCAGAAAGGAGAAACAATTTCCTGATATCTTTTTAACAAATGATAGAAATACATCTGATACCTAACCTAAAATTTATGTTCAAGAGGGAAATAAAAATATCTCTAGTAAGTTAGATTACTCTAGTTTGTTTTATAAAGATAAAATGTACATATATACAAGAAATAACAAGGAATAGCGTATCACAGGAGAAATCACATCATTCTTAATTACGACAGACAGGCTGAGCAGGAATGAAGCAATTTTAGTGCAGACCCCACAGCATAGTCTTTATAAGCCAAGCCCAACAAGTATATGAAAAACTTCAAAGTAAAACAACCTTAATTAAGAACCATATGGATAAAAACAGTAAGTAAAGCCAGTTATGTAAAGAAAAGAAAGGAAAAAAAAAAAAAAAAGCCCAAGATACTTCCGTAACAAGCAAGCTGAATACGGGAGAGCTTCACAGAAAAACAGACACTCAGGAAACTGAAGTAGTGACGGTGGACAGAATTGTCACACACGGAGAGTTCAAGGCGGGGGGGGGGGGTCAATTCAATCTAGGATAATGAAGAGAGCAAAAACTTGAAGGGGCAAAGGAGAAGAGCCTGAGAACGGAGTAAATACATTCCTGGTTCCCTCTAAGGAGACATGATCCTCCCATTACTGTCTGTAGACTCATGTCCCTTAGGACAGGAAAACAAAGAGGAAATTTCCAGTGTTTTTACATTTGTTTCCTATATGCCTGGAGCACTACACTGCAGAGGATAGGGGGAGAGAGAAAAGTTTCGAAGGAAGCCGTCTTCAAGCTGCACTGTACTTCACTCCTGTGAGACTGGTGCGGCTGACGGCTTGAAATGCGGGCTGGAGAAATTATCAGGGCAGAGTGCTGTCTGGATGGGACGGGCGGCCCAACTATCCTCATTCACGTTTGAATGCGAAAATCCAGAAGTCCCCAAGTCACTGGGCATGAACACAGCTTTTGCTTTTCAAAGCAAGATCCAGCCAGTTCAATGTCCTTCCTGATATTCCTAGCGTCTCTGGCATCCAGGACACTAGAGCACTAACGAAAAGACACCTGAAAAGCTGGGCCAGCACAGCCTCACGGTCCAATCAAACTGGAAGCGAGAAGCAGTCCTAAGATCCTGAGCACTTTCTTCATCCAAGCATCCCTTAGGAAGATGATTGTGCCTCATGTCTGCCCACAGTGTCTGATAGGAAGGAATGGTCACCTCTGTTCGAATCCTGTGAACAATTTCAAAGTCTAACATGTAGTTTTGACAAACAACGAAAAGGAAACGACCGTTGACTGACTGAAACCTTCTCTATAAATCCTTCTCTATAAAACTGAATTGCTTCAGTGGAATTTTTCCTTAAAAACTTTATTTATTGTGTGGCATTACTTAAAACTGAACATTTATTCTGGCTTAAACTAATACTTACCTTAATACTAATATTACCTTTGCAGTAAATAACTACAAAAATGGGAGAGAAACCATTCCATTTATAGAGTTTTAAAAGACGTGTGTGGGAAGAGGTCCGGAAAGGACTGAGTGGAGAGGGTGCCTTACAGACCGCAGGTGTGATGAGGCAGAGTGGGAGGGAGACAGAAGGAGGCTGACTGAGATGGGCACTGAGAGAACAGAAAAACAAGATGACTTGGATGTAGGGGTGGTTGTCTGAACCTGAAGCACCGCCCCTAGTAGGCAGCTGGTAATCGCTAGGTACTTGCCCCACACACGGGGCGTGGCTAAGACACAGACCCCTTAAAACCCTGGAGGAGTACGTGCTTACTCCCTCTTGGCTACCTCGTGGTCTCGGATGCTGGTGGTTCGGATCAAGGCAGAGTTCTCCTGAGAACCGAGTTTGACCGTGCCCCACCCTCCTGGATTCCACGACCAACTCCTTTATGCTTGTTGTGAGTTAACCCAAATAAATTCCTTTGATTATCAAAAAGACTCCGTGGAGTTTCCCCATTACTTGGAGGTGAGAGGGACAGAGGCAGTTCCTTTTCTGTTAGCTCATGACGGGCCTATGAACAAATCTGCAGAGCTTAGGCAAGATGGTCAGCAGTCCATCAACCTCCATGACATTTCTTCAAGTTCTGGGTGTTAGCCCTGAGCCAAAGAGTCCTAGGATGGACATTGTTCTTCAAGCACATGGTTGAAAGGACGAACAGTACAGAACAGCATTTGTGGACCTTAAAACTATGTTTTCCTTCAGAAATGTCTGGCCTAATATTCAAGGTAGTTCATTTGGAATTGCTAGTTATATTTGTCTTTAGATAATACTGCTTGAGGGTATCAAGACCTTATTTAATTCCAGAATCCTCATGTTCTAAGAGAGAGCAGTACTTGGCTGCATTTTGTGGAACTGCGAATCGTTAGACCAAGATGTGATTTGACAAGGTAAGTCTGTTAGGAGCAGAGTTTACCCCACAGTGCAGAACACAGGCAGAGTGATGTACTCTGTCCCTGACAAACGCATTCTTACCTCTGATGCTGGATTGACACTCCGTGGCTAGTGAATCCTTCCGCTTCCAGTAATTAGTCTAGGGAGAACAATTACAAGATCTGTGTACCACAATCCCTACCCCTCCTAACTCCTTTGAAGACATTACTAATCAATCACCATGTTCTCTGCTGCCTGAGGCAGGACTCAGCCTCACAACACCATTCCGTAAGCCAAAAGCTGGCACGAGAGTCAAAATCAGCTTTCTACCTGGAAGCTATTTCATTCTTTTAAGTAAGATGTCTTACTTAAAAATTAGCAATTAGTAATTATGTACTCTGGCCAAATATAATTGCTTGCAGGGCGAGGGGTAGACTGGAAAAAATATAGAACAAAAGGGAATTCTTTTCCACTTCTATGGAAATTCTGGGAAAGGGTCACACTGTAAATTCACATGTTCATAAGTCTGCAAGTGCACAGTGTTCTAAAACTGCCATGTACTTCCACACACACATAATTTTTTTTTATATATTGTACTTCTGTCTTTGCCATGTGTGACACAGAAAAGGTTAAACAAAAACAAGGAGCAAGGCTCTGATAACTTGACTTTGACGATATTGAAAGGCAGACATTCTTGTTTTCACAGGGAGCTTGTGATTTCTCATCTTAATTTACGGCCAAGCAATTCTCCTGTTACCCCACTGTGCTGTGTGGATTGCCATCTTTGTTTTCCCAGACTTTCTAGTGTGGAGAGTTTAGCTAAAAATCACAATTATTCTACATCTGGGAGTGAAAATACAACCTTAGCAACAACTATTCATTCATATGTCTACAGAATATATATTACTTTCAAAACCTTTTTACTACAGAAAAGCAAATCCCCCCACTTCTCTCTAGGTCTATCTAGGTCATTTCAGGGTAAGCTATGTTAATTGTAGTTATGGAATCCAATCTTTGCAACCTAAGACTGACATCAAAGACATCAACTGGCTCTAGTATGAAAATGTAATTTCTGCAAAAGCAATTTAGTGATGCTTTTTCAAAATGCAACTGCTCTCTGAATGAACTAATTTAAATGGTATATACCAATTAGTACCCTGTTCCAGATGTCTCCGATTTTACTTGCAAAAGCTGTTATTCATATTTATGACTAGCATATATTTTATTAAGATGGCTCAAAGTATACAAGATTTCAAAAAGAAATAAAAACTTCTGACACCATAAGGAAAACTAGTGCAGAAGACAACACAGGTACAATCAAGTCAGTTTCCAGAGGCCATGCCTACACATTCTCACATGCTCTACCACATGGGTTCTCTTTAGTATTAGACGTTAGTATTATATAGTACTCTCTCCCTGACAAATGCATTCTTACCTCTGATGCTGGATTGACACTTCATGGATCGTGAATCCTGCCTCTTCTTTTCAGTATTATAAATTACTTTTATGTTACTTTATACATAATATATATATTATATATTTCTTGGTTCTCTTTAGTATTATAAAGTACTGCCAGCAAAATTGCTAAGTCAGGAAAATCCATCTTGTAGGAATGCTAGTTCTATTAAACAAATTGATCTAACTCACTCAAAAGGTCTGCTCTATTTTTCTACTTTCTATCTTCCATTTTAAAAACTCCTAACTTTGATTTGCAAGATTAAAAACAAAGCTGAAACAGTTTCCATGTCCGTGTGTCAGTTCTCCCAAACATGTGTGTGAGTAGGAGGTCAGATCTTGGAATGATGTCGCAGTAGTTAAGAGCACTTGCTTCTCTTCCAGAGACTCAAGTTCAGTTACCAACACCCTCTTCTGGAATTCCCAGGCACA
Organism: Peromyscus leucopus; assembly: GCF_004664715.2. Taxonomy (NCBI): domain Eukaryota; kingdom Metazoa; phylum Chordata; class Mammalia; order Rodentia; family Cricetidae; genus Peromyscus; species Peromyscus leucopus. Next base: position 254,299 of record NW_023505355.1, on the reverse strand, counting down.
AAGCATGTACATAGGAATAGAGATACATGCAATCAAGACAGCCATACACATAAAAATATAAGAATACAAATTTCAAAAAGCAGTCTCACATCAGAGGTATGTGGCAATGTTATCATTTAATTATTAATGAAAAAACACACTCTGAAATATTTTCTTCTAAACAATTTGACTGGAAAGGGGGAAATGTAGTCAGAGATAAGCATTCATGCTGACTCCTGGCAATCAAAATATCATTCACATACTACATGGCTTCAACAATTGTTAGCTGTGGTGAACTAAGTGATACTTGCTCAGTAAACACCACAAAATTTAATTGCGTTGTTTGCTTCATTAATCTAAAACGTATGAGTATGTATCCATTATTGGGGGATTCTCTAGTAGGATGAATAAAATACTATTTTCCAAGATTGATTTATTTGATGTCCTTTCCAAGGCACATTGCAGCATATCTACTATTGACAAAACTGAAGGAAAATTGAGCTAGTAAATGCCAAGTTTTTTTTTTTTTTTTTTTTTTTTTTTTTTTTTTGGTTTTTCGAGACAGGGTTTCTCTGTGTAGTTTTGCGCCTTTCCTAGAGCTCACTTGTAGCCCAGGCTGGCCTCGAACTCACAGAGATCCGCCTGGCTCTGCCTCCCGAGTGCTGGGATTAAAGGCGTGCGCCACCACACGCCCGGCCAAATGCCAAGTTTAGAATCAGGAGTTCTGTGTGGATGAGGCTCAGATCTTCTGCTTCACTCTCGCTGTGTAACTAAATTGAAGTTCTCCTCTTCCAATAGATGGCATACTGTTCCACCTTAGGATCTTGGTAAGCACTATCATAGCCCTGTATCAATAGTCAGCCACAAAAACAGAGGGAAGAGAAAAGGAGTATCACAGTAGCAGAATGACTTCTTAACCATTTCTTATCTCAATTTCATCATACCAAACAAACATTTTCTGTGAATGAAAGATTGAGACCCAGAAGACCCTGTGGTAGTATGAGTAAGAATGGCCCACACAGGCTCATGTTGTAATACTTAGTCATTAGAAAGTCACACTACTTGAGAAAGATGAGCAGTGTGGCATTGTTGGAGTAGGTGTGGCCTAGTTGGACAAGTGTGTCACTAGGGGTGGGCTTTGAGGTTTCAAAAGGCCAAACCAGGCCCAATGTCAATCTTCCTCTTCCTGCTGCCTGTGAATCCAGATGTAGAACTCTCAGCTACTTCTCCAGTACCATGTCTGCCTGCATGCTGCCCTGCTCTACACTATGATGATAAATAAATGCCTTCCTTTATAGAGTGACTGTGGTCATGGTGTCTCTTCACAGCAATAGTACACCAAGACACCTGTTCCAATTAACCAACAAACCTTGGCAGGGGAGAGAGATCAGGGAGCGGCATGAACAACACAGACAAAAGATGGTAAGTAAAAAGATGCAGGATTTATTCGTTTACCTATTTTGAAAATGTTTGTTTGCAGTCAGTGCAAATGTTATTTAAGTTACAATGTACAAGTACTCACAACTAATCCAGAGCATTTCAATAAAACATTTCTAAATGTACAACTTAATTTGTCCTAACAGCTCCTAGGTAAATGCCTTTGTAAAACTGGAACTTGGTAACATTCCACTTTAGACTACCAAGTCTGTCATAGATTCAGAAGAGTCAATGTCGTGGGATGTTCTGTATGCTGTGAATGTGTTGCTCTGATTGGTTGACAAATAAAATGCTGATTGGCCAGTAGCCAGGCAGGAAGTATAGGCGGGATAAACAGAGAGGGAGAATTCTGGGAAGAGGAAGGCTGAGTTGGAGGACACCAGCCTGCAGTCCAGGGAGCAGCATCTAATGGCACACAGGTAAAACCATGGAACACATGGCCAACTATAGATTAACAGAAATGGGCTGAGTTTAAGTGTACGAACTAGTCAGTGGTAGGCCTGAGCTAATGGCCGAGCAGTTTTAATTTAATATAAGTTTCTGAGTGATTATTTTATAAGAGGCTGCAGGATCTGTCGGTCTGAGAAGGACCAGAGAAAACTACAGCTATAAGTCAAGATAGACTTAATGCTACTTCATGAATACATTGTCATTCCCAAATTCATGCATTCTGTATGGCAAGGAAGTAGCAATCCCATTGTTCAGTAAGGTGCCAGAAACTTAACACCTAGAGCCTATGGCTAACTAATACCTTGAAATCTGCTCCTTCTCACACATTGGAAGAATACTTACCATTCCTACATCATAATTTATGTATCTTTACAAGGATCTAAACAAGAGATAAAATGGATTCTTGAGGTCATTTTCTTATATTTTGATATGATATAGACTCAATAAAAATTAGTTCTTACAGTATTACTATAGAATATTGAGCATAAAGACAACAGATCTTCAAGCAAAGGCTTGAAATATTAACCAAGAAGAATTCTAAAGATAAGATTTTTGATAGAAAATTCTTAGCTGCAGAGAAAGAAAAACAAACATACATTTATTAAACACGTACTATTTTCCAAATATTGGGTCAGTCCCTAATGCCATTTTATTATATTCTCAGAGCAAACTTGAATATCAAATATGTCTCTACAGCCAAGAAAACAACCTGAGAGATTTTGCACCACTTTCACAAGACTACCTAGATTGTTGGAGACAAATATAAGATTCTAAAACAGATTGCTCCAACTCCCAAAGTCATATTTTCATCAAAGCAGGATTCTGTCAAAACCTTCAGTGGACACTCTCGACAGACACTATGTCTGTTCAAATGAATCAGCATGCACGGCATGGATAGAGGTCAGCTTATGTGATCATGAAGCACTCCTAACAATTGCTCAGCTCCAACGAAGAACACACAGCTAGCATCCCTAACCCCAGAGGGATAAAGAGCTTGTCCATTTCATTGCTACTAGCCCCATTAGCTGTCTGAATTAATTATTCTGACGTTCACTACTTATAAAAAATACCCTTTCTAAGATAATGTAAGAACATTAAAGAATCAAACTTCTGTAATGTCTTTTTTTTCTTTCTTTTTACAAAAAAGAAACTTTGTAGGTGTCAATAGATTTAGTGATATGCCTTGAGGCGCACATGAAAAACAGGCCTCCAGCAGCTGCTCTGGAGTTAATATTTCACTGTTAGATGGCAACTTCCCATCTGAGGGTTCCTAAGAGCTTTATAACTTCACAGATAATCTAATGTCTCTGCAGTCAATATTCTTTCTTTCCTAAATGAATTAAAAAACCTGCCTGAATATACACCAGGGGAGGGCACAAGGATCACCCGTGGCTTTAGCACTCACTGTGCCTGCCACTACACTCTAGCTGTACTTTCTTATATAACTGCTATAACTCTTATCACATCACAACACAATTATTAATTTATATATCCTCCTCTCCAAACAGCCAGTGGACAAATGGATGGTGAAGACTGTGTCTTATTCACTTGGTTGTAGTTTCAATTCAGTAACCATCTAATGAGCACACACTCTGTGTCAGGGCCCAAGACAGATGGCCAGACTATAAAGACAAATGAGACATAGCATTGATCCTGGAGGTCTGCGGACAAGTGGAGGAGGCAAACACATCAATACCATGTGGGAGAAAGTATGATGGATACTCAGACAGAGCCCCTTGAGAGAGTAAGCAGACCAAATTCATCCTTGGTGATTTAAAGATAAGGTATAGGCAAGTGGTTCTTGATCTGTGGGTTGTGACCCTTAACCCTTTCATGGGGGTTGACTAAGACCATTGGAGAGCACAGATATTTTACAATTTATAACAGTAGCAAAATTACAGTTATGAAGTAGCAACAAAAATAATTTTGTGGTTGGGGGTCACGACATCGTGAGGAACTATATTAAAGGGTCACAGCATTAGGAGTGTTGAGAACCACTTGTGTAGGCCAGTACATGTCCCTAGGTTCTTCTGAAGGAAGTGGTAGTCAGTGGACATTCAATCCATATTCTATGAAGGACAAGCAGAGGCGAAAGAGGAAGAAAGAAAGATACAAGGATAACATTGGTTTCATAAGCCCTTTTTATTTCCACTAAATATCCAGGTATATATAGTTTAACCACTTTCCATTTGTGAGACTGTGACACATGCTTTTGAGCTTTAAGACCTAAAAAAAAAAAAGAAGAAGTCCCTATTCTTTTTCCATTAGAACTGTCTAGTCTCTTTAAGATCATTAATTTTTATAGTTGCCTGACTTAAGGTAATCTATCAGTCCCATCAGTGACCCAAATGCTGAAGGGATCAGTATATGAGCAAAACATGAAGCCATATGTAACCTTTCAGTGTCCCCAGGTGGGCAGTATGTCCTAAACTAACTCGACCCCTCCTAACTTCATCCTACCATGTCCTTGCACATGAATTACCTGCTCTAGTATAACTTCCATCATTCAGCTCCCCTTATAAAAGGTAGCAGAGTTTAAATGGAGTCTCTTACATCAACAGCATCATGTGGCTAAACACTCAAAGAAAAAGATAAAATGAGACAAGGAGACAACAAGATTACTACAAGATCGTGGCTACTGTTTTGATCAAATAATCTCCTAAGGTATCTTTTAGAAGGCATGTTTGAGCCAAATGAAGAGTTTTTAAACATTCAGGGGCAAGTCATGGGTATAAATAGAATACAATTCAAAAAGGGGAAGCTTAAATACCTTGATATAAAAACATGCTGTTTATATTTGCAGGAAGTCAATACAGCTGGAAGGAGGTGGGCAGGAAGGAAGTATTGGGAGATGGAAATTGGAGGTGGAAGCTACTATATGAAGGCTTTCAGTGACATGCCAGGACTTTGGGTTTTGTTAATGTGTGGTTGAAAGTGCTGAGAGAGTAGATAGAAGAATCATTTGCCTCAAGATCTTTGAAATTTTTTTCTTTTGAACTCTTTTCTTCAAAAAATCCTTTGAAATCCTTTGAATGCCATTGAAGAAGTCTCAGATACAGTGGTCCAGGTAAAAGATAATGCTGATTATATTAGGAGGATAATCCAGAGAGGAAGAAGATGCTGAATTTGGATCTGTTAATACAAAGATCTCAAATGTGCTAAAGATTTGGATATGGTGATGTACAAGATAGAATAGTAAAGGATCAGTTAATTTTTTACTTTGAACAACTATATTAACAATCCACACAGAACACAAGTAACTAAGAGCATATTCTGCACCAGGCCAGCATCTGCACACATAGTAGTGGACAAAAGTGAAGACAGATGCCACAGGAGCCACAGGAGAGGGCCTTCAACAAGGAGACACAGCAGAGGGCCTTCAACAAGGAGACACAGCAGAGGGCTTCAACAAGGAGACACAGCAGAGGGCCTTCAACAAGGAGACACAGCAGAGGCCTTCAACAAGGAGACACAGCAGAGGGCCTTCAACAAGGAGACACAGCAGAGGGCCTTCAACAAGGAGACACAGCAGAGGACCTTCAACAAGGAGACACAGCAGAGGACCTTCAACAAGGAGACCAGAGCAAGGAGACACAGCAGAGACCTTCAACAAGAGAACACAGCAGAGGACCTTCAACAAGGAGACACAGCAGAGGACCTTCAACAAGGAGACACAGCAGAGGACCTTCAACAAGGAGACACAGCAGAGGTGTTATGTGGAGTCCCTTCCAGCTGAAAACATTGTCTTCCAGTTCTTACTGTTTCAGGGTGGGAGCCAGCCTTATCTTTTACTTCAGAGCACCCTATACAAGCTGGGAGCTAGGGAAGTATCTTAAATCAAAAAAGAGCAGCCTGAAAGACTTGCCTAATAGAATGTCTCCTTGAGATTCTTCTCCCTTACTTCCACAAGAACATCACCACTGGCTGACTCTCCATGCTTGCTCAGATTCCTCAACCTATCCTGCTCTAATTTATGTTCTCCCTTATCTTGTTCATGATCCTCCCAGACCAGATGATTCTTTTCTACTGTCACTCTATGCAACTTGGAAACCTCTTCAGGATATAAATGTCAGTCACTACCCCCACACCCTTCAAGAGTAGCTTCACCACACTGAATCCCACCTTATACCAACATCCTGAACATGTGACATAGCACTTCTCATAGCCTTCCATGGATTAGAGTTTACATTGTCAAACCCTAACCCTACCTCAGATTATCATACCAAGACAGCAAGAGCCTCTTATTTTTGCTCTCCTGGCCAGATAATCTGTTAAACTTCTATGGAGTTGTTTCACAAATTCTATGTAGATTCAATTAAAATGAATCTAAAATGGGCATTTTTTAAACTAGACACAAGTATAATAATCTGTATTTTTAGAATTTTTTTTTTTTTGCTTAGAAAAAAATTTGAAATCACAAATAGTTTCTTTTCTTTTCTTTGAGGTCCTAGGAATTGAACTTAATGCCTCACACATGCTAATCAAGTGTTCCTCCACCTAGCTACAGCTCAGTTTAGTTTTAAATCATGATGTATTTCTGTAATGTTCTGAATGTATGTGTCTCCTACTACTTATGTATTGGTTCCACCTCTCAATGTATCAGTATCAGAAGGTGAGGCTACTGGGAGATGTTCAGTTCATGAACTTAGAGCCCTAATGATGGGCTCAGTGTCGCTATAATGGACCCCAGGACCAGAAAGGTGGCTCAGTGGATAAAGAAAGATACTTGATGCTAAAGCTGATGGTCTAACTTTGATCTCTAGAAACCACATAGTGGAAGAAGAGAATGGACTTCTACAAGTTGTATGTACATGTATACACACACACACACACACACACACACACACACACACACACACACAATGTCTTAAAAATATAAAAATTAAAGAAGAAAAAGGCCAAAGAGAGAACAAAAGAGAATCAAGTGACCTTTTTGGTATGCTTCCTGCTACATTGGTATCATAGACATTGTCAGGTTACAAGTCACACAACCACACTGATAGCCTGAACTACAAGAGACAATTTTTGTTGCTTACTCTATTACTACTTCATGGCATTTGGTTAGAGAAGCCCAAATGATTAGGATAGTGTCCTAAAGCTATATGTATACCTTTTCCCCAAATGCCTCTGAGTTCCATCATGCTCAACCCCAGACTTATCTGTGTGATCTTTGCACCTCTGCACAGCTCTTCCCTCTCATTAGAACACCCCTTCTGCCTTTACTCTTGGAAAGCCTCAACTGAAATTTTTTGATGTAACTCAAGGGAAACTTCCATAACTACTATATGAGATCTCCTTGTCTGTGTTGAGAACATTTGAGCATGAAATCCGCTGCTTCTTAGACGCCATCTACCTTAACCAAATGCTCACCTATCCTGATAGACTCTTCCCCATCTACCATTGTGAGTTCTCTAGAACAGGATGGCTATCCAGTGTTTTTCTATCACCAAGATTTAGAATTAGCCAGGAAATTTATAAGTTCTTAATAAACTATTGCTGAAGCAAATGAAGCCTGAAAACCTCAGCTTTCAACCCAAAAGATCTATAAGGTAATTCTGCTGAGATTTGTTATGGTTTCTAGTTTCGCAGATAAGCTGTGATTATTTATTGTGTGTGGAGGCAGAGGCATGTGGAGACTCCGCCGTGTTTACGCAGCCCAGGTGCAGGGAGCTACCTTTTCCCCAGTAATTGGATTTGGTTTGTCTATTTTATTTATTTATTTTTTTTGTCGTTGTTGTTGTTTGATTTGGTTTGGTTTGGTTTGGTTTGATTTAGGTTTGGGTTTTTAGTTCCTCCAGCCCTTTCAGTATCTGGTTGTGTAACCAGTCTGAATGGTCATCTGTTAGCAGTTATTCTTTTTATGTAAATCATTTCTTCTAGAAAGGTTGGTTTGTATGTTTTAGGGGTGACACAAGATTAGGTGAAGAGTGCTTTGTAGTGAAGACCAGAGATTTGCAGGCACTCCTCCGAATATTACACACAAGTATCCCTTATCAAAATCTTTCTGACTTAATTATGGTGGAAGTATAAAAAGCATTGTTTAGTTTAGACTCTGTCTGACTCTATGCTATGCTTCTGACCAGATCCTCACAATTATAACCACTTGCTGCTGGTGGTTCTGTTTACTCTGTTAAAAAAAAAAATAAATAACTTTTTGCAAATACAAAAATCAACTCAGGACTGTGGAAGACCAAACAGGGAGCTAGAACTTGGGCTCTTCAATACCAAGTTTTCTCAGCTTATTCCAAAACACACTCATAAAACTAAAGCAAATGTGTGGTTATTAAACATTCTTATAAAACAAGAAAATTCTGCTTTGAGGTTTCTAATCTCAAGGCAAAGATATGTAAAATGACACTTTTCCACTGCAAAGGACATGTATCCATTAATTGTTAATACTTTATAATGGGCTCAAAGTGAGGACTTCTCATCCACAGGAAAGAGGAAGTGAGATACAGAATGTGTAAACTAGAGCCCAGATCAGCCAGTTATTTACCATGTCAACATATACACATAAGAAAAGTACACAAATGAACAGCAGTGCTGAAATATAATTATTCTGGGACCTTTGTAGGTTTTCCCCCATTAAGCTTTACTTGCCACTAAGAACTCAAAATTTTAATTGAATTAGTAAAATAATTAAAATTAATTAAGACAAAGCTAATTCTGAGCAGCCCAAATATGTAATAAAGAAAGTTATATTTACTGCACTTAAAGAACCCTCACACACTTCTCAAAGTAATGTATTGTGATCTCTAAATGATAGTTGAGGAAACTAAGTCTAAAGAATGTGATCAGGATCATAGATTGCCTAGTATGTTCAAAACTGTGAATGAGTCCAAAGGCCTTGTTCTTATAACCTGACCACAAAGATTCTTTCATTTCCCAGTAGCTACATTATGTCAGTATTGTGATGAACCAGACTGCCTCATCTTGGGCTTGAAAGCCATCTTATAATAAATACAAACTAGGTTCATTCTGTTTATGATTAAATTGCTTTCTCAAAGATTGGGCTATGCCCATCTATAACTTTAACTACAAATGGTTCTGTACTGCCTGTTCCAGGAAACGGCAACCATGCCTTTGTTTCTAAAGATTATTGTGACCACCTGTTGGGATGACCTCCTTGTTATGACTATCTTGTTAGTTATGACTACCTTGTTATGACCACCTTGCACCCATGTCTTTGTTTCAGATTGTTATGACCAACTTGTTATGCTTATGTTCTGCTTCCTTAACCCTGCCTATTTTGCCCACCAAATCCCCATTTGGAAACAGCCTACCCCTGAGCTACCAAAACCCTTATCTTGCCCATGTCCAATGCTGATCTCTTGAATCCACCTTTAGGGAGAGACACCCATGTGCATGAATAAAAAAGTTTATTTTAATTATCACTTGCTTTAATTAATTTGGCCATGATGGTTTGGGTTAATGGTCTTTCTCTTCACATCTGTGGGATTAACAGTTTTTCTTGGAATAATATTCACTCTAATAAGTAAAGATTCAAGCAGATGGATATCTTTGGATGCTAGGAGACATAAAGACTGAGCATCCAGGAAAAAGGTTGATTGTGATCCAAAAGACAATTTACACCAGTTGTCAGAAACGGGTATAAGTGTTACACAAATGGGCATAGTTTATGAGTGGGTGACTTCAATGCTTACAAGTTATTGACGGTTTCACACACAGCCCCATAAGGTATTTAAAAGATGAGCTGTTGGTGGGGTAGAGATGCTTGGGGTCTATGGATGGAGCTGTCTAATCTTATCAAGTCTCCAGCTGTGAGTGTGATATCCTTCCCAGGTCACATAAAGATGTAACACTCAAAGAGAGCAAGGTTTCTTTCCCATATCTATCCCAGACTCTTACCTGCAGAATGCTGAGTGGTCAGCCTCAAACTGTTATTCCCATATGGGCTGACATTATAAAATGTAAAATTCATTTTGTTTACTAAGTAAGCTTATCTGCTAAGGGAAGAGACGTTTGAGGATAGTTGCATTCAAGCAGTTCTGTCTAAAACTCTGCTTGTGTGCATGTGTGAGGGGTGGGTGGTATGCTCATATTTATGGTATATGGGGTGTGTGTGTGTGTGTGTGTGTGTGTGTGTGTGTGTGTGTGTGTGTGTGGTGGCTCCAATGGATAGAGAAGAGTGAATAAAATTTTTAGAGAGAAACACTGAGTAAGAAGTACAAAGAAACTACCAGAAGACAGTGAGAAAATCCTTGTTTTTCCCCAGTCCTGACACTCAATGCTGTATGAATGTTAAAACAGGAAAGTAAATTCAGCATTAAACTCGGTACCATTATTATGGCACTATATAATAGATAAAGTACACATACATATTGAGAAGTAACTAATGTGCTACCCAGACAATGGTAACCCCTTAGGTATGGTCCTCAGGGGCAGAGGAGATCTTATTGGCCACTAATGTGACAGTTAAATAAAACAACTTAAAGCATGAAATATGCAGTGAGAAAAAAATATGGTTCTGCTGCTTTTCTATTATGCAATCACAGACCCCCAAGTTAGCATCTTTGAGCAGCCTAACTCATCCTTGAAAGCCTAACTTTCTGCCTATGAAAAAGGAATGAATTTGTAGCATTATGCCCATTAATGCTAAATATGTGAGAGGCTTATCTGAGCCCAAGACTCATAGAAAGAAAGTATGAAGGAACTGGCTCAAACTATTATAAACATTCAATAATTGTAATATAACAGTGCAGTGAAAGAGTATTCTAGTTATTCATATATTGGTTGACTTTTTATACAGATAATTATAAACCAGATCTTAAAGTCACCATAAAAGATAATCCAGCATGCTCTGTAGTGTAGACAAATTTCTAAACAGTCTTATTAAATAAGAAACACACAGACAAATACAGGGGTGCAAGCTGTAGAGATCAGAGCAATAGCCACCAACTAACCTTAGCTCACCATCTCGCCATAGCTTCCCAAGAAAGCCTCGTCCTGTCTAACCTGCACCTTTATTACCTTGCTCTTCTGCCTTCTCATTGGCTCTAAGCCCAGCCACCTCACTTCCTTGTCACTGCCTGTCTATACAGACCTCCAGGTCTCTATGGTTGGTACTGGATTAAAGGCGTGTGTCACCATGCTTGGCTGTATCCTTGAACATGTAGAGACTCTGCCTGCCATGTGATCAGATCAGATACCACTGCCTGACTTCTGTTTATGACTGACTATGACCTCTGGCAACTTTATTTATTAATATACAAATAAAATATCATATTTCAGCACAAACAAAATATCACCACATTCCCCCCTTTTTTCTAATAAAAATACATAATAATTAAAAACATTTTAACTAATATAAGAAAAACTATATATAATAAGTGTAATAACTATATACAATATATAAAAGCAATAAATACATCAACAATGTCTAGTCCATTTGCATTTGACAAACTCAGAGAAAATATTCCATTATCTATCCTATTTTGGTAAGTCCAAAATGTACCTGATTCACTTTCTATCCTAACTTGTATTACCAACAGAAAACTATCTTATAATGTCTTTCAAATTTATAAATTTTACACCTCTTTAGTGAGTTTCTTTTCTGAAATTGTTAACAAGGAAAACTATAACTATAACTAATCTTCAACTAACTATAACTATCTAATCTTTAACTCCCTCAGAAACACAAGAAGAAAATAATATTACCTAGTTAGAACAAATCGATCTCCCCAGGAAAATCACCCTGTGCAGTACAGGTGAGAATGAGCATGTACACTGTCATGCTCCTGGAGTTAGTGTTCCTGGGAGAGCCAACATGTTACCATCCTGTGACTCAACAAAACTCAACAGTGCCTCAAATGATTGGCAGAGTCTTATTAAAACATTCCTGTGAAACTCATCTTTAAACTCTTCCAGGATTCTCTTGTAGAGACATAAATTTCAACCAATCATTAAGGACTCATTACATATGTATAAAAGTATAAAGGCAGTTTTGCTTTAAATAGTGTTTTGGTCAATATGGTAACCTCATTAAAGGTTAAAACATGTCATCTAAATAAAATATGCATGTCCCAGATCATTGCTCCTATTGCAGAAATACACCTCCACAACATGCCCTTTTCCTTACCATGTGTCTTCACTTTTTATATTTCACCTCATTACTCAATAAAATCCTATTGTAATATACTGCTTCTAAAAATTATTTTCTTCCTAGAAGAGACTTGCAACAACCCAGATTGAAATAAAACATTATTTTCTCATGTCATATTTCCATCACACACTCAGAAAATCCAGAACCAAACAAGATATTTCCCAAAATATTTCTAGGAGCTTGCTCCTCAATGATGCTGAGAAGAGAAGATCTTTGAGAATTCTGCCTTAAAGGATCAGACTCTGAACAACGTTGAGCAAGGGTCCTTGTAGTATGATTGAGCACCTTTAGGTATATGCCAAAGAGTGGTATAGTTGAGTCTTGAGATTGATTCCCAGTTTTCTGATAAACCACCATATTGATTTCCAAAGTGGCTGTACAAGTTTGTACTCCACAGCAATAGACGAGTGTTCCCCTTGCTCCACATCTCTCCAGCATGAACTTGTGTTTTTGATGTTAGCCATTCTGACAGGTGTAAGAAAGAATCTCAGAGTCATTTTTATTTGCATTTCCCTGATGGCTAAGGGTGTTGAACATTGCTTTAAGTGTTTCTGGCCATTTGAGATTCCTGTGTTGAAAATTCTGTTTAGATCTATACCCATTTTTTTTACTTGGATTATTTGATTTTTGGTGTCTAGTTTCTTGAGTTCCTTTTATATTTTGGAGATCAACTCTCTGTCAGATATGGAGTTGGAGATCTTTTCCCATTCTGTAGTCTGCCATTTTGTTCTATGGATGGTGTCCTTTACCTTACAGAAACTTCAGTTTCATGAGGTCCTATTTATTAAGTGTTGATCTTGGCAGTATTATGTATAATAGCCAGAACCTGGAAACAACCTAGATGCCATTTAACCAAGGAATGGAATAAAAAAAAAAATGTTCATTCACATAATGGAGTATTACTCAGCTGTTAAAAAAAAAAACAATGACATCATGAAATTTGCAGGCAAATGGATAGAACTGTAAAAAAAAATCATCCTAATTGAGGTAACCCAGAACCATAAAGACAAATATGGTACATACTCATTCAGAAGTGAATATTAGCTATAAAATAATGGATTACAGGCTACAATCCACACACCTAGAACAAGAAGGTTCAAGGGGAGACACCCAGATCTCCTAGGAAGGGAAATAGGAGAGATTTCGTGAGTGGACTGCACGCAGCTGGAGATGGGAATATAAGAGATCAAGTTGGGTGTGACGAGGGAGGGTGGAGTACTGAAGAGATGACTGGAAGGATGGTGAGCATTTCAGGATTAGGTAAAAATCTGGTGCAAGGGGATCTCCAAGGAATCTACAGGGACGACTCCAGCTAAGACTCCTAGCAATTGTGGGTACATAGCCTCAACTGTCCATCTCTGTGACCAGGTAAGACTTCAAGTGGAGGGAGTGGGAAACCAACCCAGACACATAACTTTCGACCTACAGTCTGTCCTGCCTATGGATTTGCTGGTGTAAGGGTGGTCTAGAAATTGAGGAGTGGCCAACCAAGACTAGTCTAGCCTAAAACCATGCCAGGAGAAAAAGCCCACCCTGACACTGCCTGGAGCACCAGTACCCACAGACTGGATAACCCAGAAACCTAGGAAAGAACCAAATATGACCAGAGGGAAAAAATATTGATGTAATGATGCCTAATGATATTCTGCTATACTCATAGATCGGCCCCTAGCCCAGTTGTCATCAAAATCATCCAACAATTGATGGAAACAGATGCAGACTACAGTCAAACATTAGGAGGAGCTTGGCTAATCTGCAGAAGAAGGGAGGAAGGAATGTAGGAGCCAGAGATGTCAAGAACACCACAAGAAAATCCACAGAATCAACTAACCTGGGCTTATAGGGGTTTACAGAGACTGAACCTTTAACCAGAGAGCCTGAATGAGACTGACCTAGGTACTACAGTTGTGTAGCTTGGTCCTTTTGTGGTACTCCTAATAGTGGGGCTGTCTCTGACTCTTTTACTGGCTTTTGGAACCCTACTCCTCATACTGGGTTACCTTGTCCAGCCTTAATACATGGGAATGTGCTAGTCTTATTGCAACTTGATATGCCATGTTTTGTTGATATCCATGGGAGACCTGCCCTTTCCTGAACAGAAATGAGGAGGAGTAAATTGGAGGTTGGGAACAGAGAGGGATAGGAGAGGGACTGGGAGGAAAGGAGGGAGGGAATGGCTAGGATGTAAAATAGATAGATAATAAATAGAATACACACTCACTGAACATCTCTGTCAAGCCAAGTACAAAGCAATGCTTTTATTCCCACACAAAGTGTATGGTAAAATATGAATTTTTTATACCTCCTTTATAAATTCCAAGTGAATAGTTAAGTATCCTTTAAGGCTGCAAAATACAATTCTACGTAAGCGTCCATTTTGTGAATGAAAACAGAAGTGGTATTTGCAGAAGGTCAAAAGATAACTTTCAACAGCTGTGCCATAGGTACTAACCAAAGATGTGTGAAGAAATAAAACTCCTTTCTGTTTTTTCAGTATGAGCCAATAAATAAGTACAGTTTAGAATAAAAGGCTCTTCGTGATGTAAGTTGATAAAGATTTGGGAAAACTTCAGAACTGGAAGATGCTTAAATCCGGTGTTTGATGGCATAGTGCTTTAGTGTGTTTCCTCCAACCTCCGCTAAGAATGTGACCTGAACAATCAGATGCAAAACTAACACATCAGAGCAAATTACCCCGAGTTTCTCTTTTAGTGGAACACCATTAGACAGATCTAAAGCTCTGTGCCACAGGGAAAGCACTCATCCAAAAAGACTAAATCAAAAAGGTGTTAGCATTATGGATGTGTCTGGTGGCCACTTAATAAAGAGAGCCTTTGGGGATGAAATATAATTCATCTAGTTATAAAAGGTAGCCAAAATACAATATATAAAAATGTGTCTCCAGAAGCAGTGACAGTTGGCTAATTCCATTTCTTCCATAAGAAGGCTATTGAACAGCTGGAGATGCAATGGCAATCTATGAAAAGCAAAGAACTTTCAAAGTGTGAAGAAATGAATTAATAAGTGATGGGCAAGATTCCCATCTATCCAGTTCTGCCCTCCCAAACACTGACATTGGACCCACACAGAGGTTAGCCAGACCATCTATAACTGCAATGTGTCACCTGCTTAATGGTGTTGGAGGTTCCAGAGATTGGAGATTTAATTATCTGTGATCTGAGAGATAACAAGGAAATGATGCCTTCATTCCATTTGTTTCTTAAAACCATGCTAGCATAAAAATTAAAACACTTACACATGAGATCACTGCCTTTATCTAACATATAGCCTCCAAAAGTCATCTAATTAAACAGTCCTTAAAAGGGAATATGCACTTACATACTCTAGCAGAGTATTTTGGAATCCGTATCTCTGCTGTAGAAAAGAGATGGATGCTAAAGAAATGGAATGATGTGTTGTAGAGGTCTGGAAGAATGATTACAAAGAGCTAAACTGAGAATAGCTGGGAAAGGGAAGTGTGAGGCGTTCCTAATATATTTGGGAAAGGCAAAAGTCAGTATCAGGCTTTTAATAATTGTGTTGAAAAGGAGCACATGCATAAGAAGAAACTGGACCTTTTCTGCCATGTTTACCTTTTTCCCAGTTCATGGTAATCAAGCACGTAATCTAATGAGCATCATTGCCAGCCCCAACTGCCACTTCTTTTCTCTGCTCTATCTTAACCACTGAAAAATACGGTGTCTCTCTCTCAATGATATTTATAATGTATCCTACATGGTGCTCTTGTCTAGTTTTGGGAACTGTTCAGAACATTGTATGTGCCTTGTTATGCATGTGGCTCTCAGAAGTTACCATATGTAAGAATTAAATAATTGCACAATTTTTTTATTTGACATATGAAAAAAATGTAAAATCATATTACATGCTTCAGAAGTTTCATATGTAGATTAAACAGGATGAATTACTAAGATCCCCGGTGGGTGCTTCCCAGCTGTCTTTGAGTGAACGAGAAATTTATCATTGTACTGCTATTGACCAAATCAAACTAAATCCTAGAGGGCACAGACTTTTATCCTCCGAATGCTTCCATTATTTTAACTGTCTTAAGCTAGAAATCCTTTCAGAGCCTTAGTGTCACCTCTTGTTGATAATATTTGATACTGCTTGTACCAGGCTTCCTTTTGGGCCACCAACCAGCTCCCAAATCATGACACAGAGACTTATTATTAGTTATGAATGCTAGACCTTGTCTTAGCTCTTATTTTAATCTGTTTCTCTTTATCTATGTTTTGCCTCAGGGCTTCTTACCTTTCTTTCTTTCTTTTTGTACATCTATTCCATGGCTGGCAGCTGCCTGGCTTCTGGCTCTGGGCGTGTCCTCTCTTTCCTCCTTGTTCTCTTTGTTCTCATTCTTCTTGAGCCTAGATTTCTCCTCCTGTTTACTCTCTGTGCTGCTAGTCCTGCCTAGCTATTGGCCATTCAGCTTTTTATTAACCCAATCAGGTGCCCTTAGGCAGGCAAGGTGAAACAGCAACACATCTTTACATAATTAAACAAATGCAGCATAAACAAATGTTAACATGTAGTTGCTTGTTTTTTACTCTTTGGACTCTCTTCTCAGTGAGGGGCCCGCCACCCAGCTCCAAAATAAATGCACATGGAGACTTATTATTTATTATTACTTAAAAATGCCCAGCCTCAGCTTGGCTTGTTTCTAGGCAGTTTTTTTTTTCTTGCAGTTTTTTGAGACAGAGTTTCTCTGTGTGACAGTCCTGCTGGCCTCAAACTCACAGAGATCTGCCTACCTCTGCTCCCAAGGCAGAGTGCTGGAGTTAAAGGTGTGCACCACCACACACGGCAAGCCAGCTTTTCTTAACTTAAATTATCCCATCTCCCTTTTGCCTCTGGGCTTTTATCTTTAGCCTATAAACCTTTCTGTACTTCTTACTCCATGGCTTGCTGTGTAGCTGGATGGCTGACTCCTGGAGTCCTCCTCCCTCTCTTGCTCCTAGATCTTTTTTCTCTCTTTTTCTCCTATTTATTCTCTTTGCCTGCCAGCCCCGTCTATCCTTTCTGTGCCTCGCTATTGGCCGTTCAGCTCTTGATTAGACCAACCAGGTATTTTAGACAGGCACAGTAACACAGCTTCACAAAATTAAACAAATGCTACATAAAAGAATGCAACACATCTTTGCATCATTTAACAAATGTTCCACAGCATAAACAAATGTAACAGACCTTAAAATAATATTCCACAACAGTAACACATTCCACAGCAGTTACATTGTTAACAAAGCAGCAAAAAACAAATATAACACATCTTTACATAGTTAAATATTCCACAACAACTGCTAAAAAAACGATCACCCCAAAGAGACAAAAATATGAAAGCATGTTTATTCATCCTCTGTCCCTCTCACTTGAAACTTCACAAAATCGTTCTGTGTCTCAGGGTTCTGCTGCCACTATAAAACTGTATCACAGAAAACCTGTCATAAGAAATTATCACAGTGTAATACTGAACCCTTGTTGCCCAGCATTCAGCACAGATTTGCTATAATACAGGCATCTTCTATTTTTTGAAAGAATTAAATTTCTCTGTCACATTTTTAAGTCAAAGAAATTACTTTCACATCTCTTGTGTCTACGATTCTGTTCAAATCCATTGCAGCTACTACTATCTGCCACATACATCTCTATGAAGCATTTTTAGAACACTGAGAAATCCCAAGAAGAACACTGTCACTGTTAGTGCTGATTTTTTTGTCTGGGGTTAACCACCATTAGGAAGATCCTTTAGCTGAGATAATAACCTGAAGGACCCTTCCAATGAAATGGCCCTTCGTACAGGCTGAGTCTGTTCTTTCTCCAGACTGAGAAAAGAACTTGGCCACCACAGCACAGAAGTGTTTGGATTGCAGAGGCTGCCCTCATTTCACATTCATGGGAGACTGGAAATAAATCTAGGTTATGCTTCCTAATTCTCCTGACAGATACCAGCTTCTGGCATGCATGAGATATTCCCCACTGTCATTTGCCCAAAGGGCATCAGAGGAGACAGGGAAATGAACTTCCTCAGAGTAGCTTAATCTAAGTTCTCACACAGTCCATGTTATTACAGTTTCTTGAGTTTGAGGCGCTCAGAATTGTGATGGATCAATTATAAAAAAAAGAGAAACATCTGTCAATATTTCACCTCCACAGTTCAGCAAACAGCAAAGTGAAATGGCACAGTAAAATCAGCAGCATCTTCTAATAGGACTCTGTATCATAGATGTTCTGACATTGGATTGGTGGACTCGGTGTGGATAATTCCAGCAAATCCTGACTTTCTCCCTAGTGTCATCTAGTGACACTGATGATGCACCCATGACTTCCCACTTCCCACTGTACAGAGGGAAACTCCATCGGTGCTTATGTTTCCTCTTTTTCTCATCAGTTACCGGTAACTAATTCAAATTGTTCATTCTCTATAAACCTAACAGGCAGCCCATTCTAGTTCTTGGGAAAAAGAGAAAAGTTACTATGGAAAAGATTTTGTTAATCTGAAGGAGTTACCTTTACCTAAGGGAACTTAAAAAAAAATACAACTTTCTTTTAAAAGTCAATGGGGAACACTTCCAAAAGAACTGAACAATAGGAATGATGGAGACAGGTAAACTCAGAATATATAAAAATTCGGTACTAATAAGTCACCAAAATTTAATAACATTCTGTGAATAGATGTTGGCAATTAATTCATTACCTTTCATTAGTCTGTAAAACTGGTGTGAAAGCAAGACACAAAAATATAAAGGATGGAAAGAAAAGAGGAAAGGAGGGAGGGAGAGATAGACACAGATAAGGGTAAGTCATAGAGTTAGACAAGGAAGACAGACAAGGGGAGATATACAGAGAAAATTCCATCATGAGCAATGAATACATCTATCCTAAATCTTGTTGCTGTTCTTTCCCCAAGTTGATAGCCAGTGAGCATTCAAGGCTTATCTCAGGGGTTTTGAAAAGGATGGTGTCTGAGGGGAGAGAGAGATTTTATTTATTTCTTCTTTCAATGTTTCAGTAACTTCTGGGCATTCATATTTTGTCCTTTTTCAGAAACTTTATCCTTATCTTTGAAAAATGTACAAAAAGTCTGAGTTAACTCAAGAATAACGATGGTCTACCAATTAGCCTCCCAGAAGAAATGTTAGCCTCCTTAAAATTTCCTTGGACTAAGGCATAAGCAATGTATATGGAAATCAATCATGGTGAGCTTCAAGGTTAAGGATGTGGTCCTCTTAAACAAGCAGGACAACTATAATGCTTCTGTTCTCCATCCTTGAAACATAAAGCAAGAAAGAACCATGCTATTAGTTCTCTGTATCATCGGCACAACTGCAAGGTTCAGACCGCAATCTTCATAGTACATTAAGGAGACATCTAAGGCTTCCCTAACTGGAGATGCTATACTCAAGGACTGAGTTAGAGCCATAATTCTGCTACAGTGTCTCACAATTCTATTCCAGCCCTTGGTCAGTCAGAAGTTAGACTGTTGCTTCCTTAATCATGTACCTTAAAAGTTCTTAGGCTCAAGGGTTATAGCCCACATTCTAGAATCTGATACTCAGCCCCAACAGATTTCTCTATACATGTGGAGAATATGTGATTTCTGTCTCCCTCAGTTTCCCATCAGATACTACCACACAAAACCCAACATATGCTTTGCTTACTGTGTGACATTTTCAGATAAAAGTAAGTAACTACCTAAAAAGCATCTTCCACTGAAAAAATTCCTCCATGTTTAATAAGATACACTATTGAATCTGGTAAGCAATGTAAACTGAATACTCTATACCATTTGCTCTCCTCATCATCACAGCTCCTCTACGCAAGTCACCAAGATACGCAATTAACTTTAAATCTAAAACACAGAACACCTTGACTTATCTCACACCTCTTGGTAGATGGCTAGTCCATGTTTTTTGAATGGCTGCCCTATGCTCTACAATTCCAAAGCACTTCTCAGAAGGCTGGAGGAATGTCCAAAGAGGCCAGTCATGCATATGATCTCCGAACAAAAGAGTCTGGACTCATCCAGCTACCAGATTCCAGCGTTTACTGCAGCCAGTCACAGGTTACAAAAGAAAAGAACAAAGACAGATTGACTCAGACCCTAGTGAGCCTATGGGGAAAAAAACAAGGCAGATAATGCACACTAATGATTGAATAATCAGCATATGTGGTCTTTCTATGGAGCAATCAACATGCCATTATCACTGTTTTGGGATCAAGAAATGTACTAACAAACAAATGGGTTTTCCACGCTAACAAAGTGTTATGAGTTCTGCATCAGGAAGAAAATAACCAATTCTCACAATTATAACCCATTACTCTAATAGCCTCTTCCCTCCTAGCAAGAAGAGAGCCTATGGTTGTGATGATGCATCATCAAATAAGTAGTCTCTTCGCATCTGAACAACTTGGAAAAAATAATAGATGACTGAATTAAATGCATTCATGAGTCTGGAAAAACAAAGGCTCATAAAAAAAGTACATGCTCTATACTTGACTAAGTAAAGATGGAATTGAAAATGCTTGAAGTGGCACTTTTTAAATTTTGATAGTTCTTCCCAGTTACATTTTCAAGCAACCTCTTGCTTTGCTCGATAAATGGCTTTTTTTTTCTATTCATTTCTGAAACTTTTCCTTCAAACAAAATTTTTATCTGAACTTAAAAAATAATACATCAGTCTCTTGTCCAGTCATCATTGAAGAGGCTTGCTCCAGTAGCAGATGGGAGCTGATGCAGAGACCCACAGTCTACATGACATTATGCAGACATTGAGTCTCCATTGGAGGTCTCCTTTGGTCCTTTTCTCTTGGAGTTCAGAGAAGCCCCCAAGAGACAGGAAGGAAAGACTGTAGGAGCTGGAAGGAATGGAGGACACCAGGAGAGCATGGCCCACTGAATCAACTAAGCAGGGTTCACAGCAACCAAAGCAGCAAGCACAGGGCCCGCAGGGGTCTGCACCCGGTCCTCTGCATTTATGGTGTGGCTCTTGGTGGTTTTGTGGACTCCTAATTGTGGAAGCAGGTGTGTCTTTGACTCTCTTGCCTGCTCTTGGAACTCTTTTCCTCCTATTGAGTTGCCTTGTCCAGCCTCAGTGTGTGGGCTTGTGCCTTGTCTTACTGTACTTTGTTTTTATCATGTTTGGTTGCTGTCTCTTGGAGGCCTACTCTTTTCTGAAGGGAGACAGAGGGGGAAATGGATCTGGGGAAAAGGGAGGTGTAGAGAGCAGCCAGGGAGGGGTGGGGGGAGGGAAAACTGTGGTCAGAATGTATTGTATGAGAGAAGAATCTATTTTCAATTAAAAATAAATAAGTAAATAAAATAAATGCTGTTCTATCTTTTGATCATTTTTTCATTACTTCCTTCATTCCTCTGTGTGTTCTCTCCATCCCAATTTGAAAGCAGAGTTGAAATTCTATAAGAGGTAGAAACTTTGAAAAGTAAAAATCTGAATAGCCTTGTCTCTACCAGTTAAGAAAAATTCAACCTTTTTCTGGGTACTTTTATTTGTGGGGTCTAACTTTCCCAGAACTGTTTTTGTTTTGTTGGCTTGTTTTTTGTTTTGTTTTGTTTTGTTTTGTTTTGGGGGGTGGTTATGCTGGTGGTGTTGATTTTGTTGTTGTTGTTATTTTCAGCTTAGAATATTCAGTCTGTCAGCTGGCATTTTTCTTCGTGGGAAGCCTAAAAAAGTATTAGCAAACCTCCTGTCCTCACTGGAGCTATTTCTGCTCTGATGTTGATGCGCAGTGTGCTTCTGGAAGAGCTATGCCCCAAGAGACTGACTACACAGTGCAGCACCTGTGCTGAATAGGTAGTCAGCTTGAAATCAACCTGTCTTGTTACCAAACCTAAATTCTATACCAGATGAGGACTAGCTAGATAAACTGGTGAGTTATTTTCTTTCTCAAAATGCTAAAGCTATGTAGCTTAAAGGTCAGAGCATACTCTGGGGTCCTGGCTCCACTCTTTATTTGTACATCTTTGAGCAAGTTTTTTTTAAATGTTTTTTCTCTTTGTTTCCCTATGTATAGAAATAATATTGATGAAAGCCTTTGAAAGCTCCAAGGAAGAGTGAAGCTGATTCCCACACAGTCCCTCCCTACTTCCCTTTACTCATCTCTTGCTATTATTCTGTCAATAGATTCACTCACCTGTAATTGTTTAGGAAAAAGCAGGCTACGGAACACTCTGAAGGGCTCATTTTTGCCCTTCTTCTAACACAACTCTGCTAAAAAGCCAGAAACCGGCTCTATGTTCTAGATCAACACTTATCCTAGCCAGATCTATAGAAAGGAATACAATGAAAATATTGTGATATATCACATATTACTATTTCGTGAGACTTTTGCTTCAATCTGTGCGTGTATATTCATGCATGCATTTACACATGAATTTTTAAATAATCCAGATCACAGAGTTGAATGCTTGTTTGCCATGGTTCACAGTCAAAAATGTCCAAGGTACTACTGTTCAGCAAGTTGGAATGGTTACTTTCCTTGCCTCCAAAGCCAAATTTCTCCAATGAGCACCTACCCTTTACTTAAACTTGCTGCAATATTTTGCTTTAAAAATAGCCAAACCTTCCTCTCAACACTCAGACATAATAAGAATATGAACTCTATGACAACCATGGTTGGTATTAAATAGTAGATATGTTATCAAATGTTACCAGAAAATTTAGTGATATTTTGCCAAATAATGTGGAGATGGAAATTGAGAAAAAAAAATCAGTGAGTCAAGAATTTCATTTTTATCACAAATAAGGTACTTATTCCTATGGACAGTGCGTACTTTGTATATATAATACAAAGATAGCCTCCACCACTGGAGTGATGCTAGTAATGCGCATTCCCAGGGCTCCATATTTAGACAGTAGCATCTTGGCATTGTGAGTTCACCACCTAAGCATCGATAATTCCTGCACTGAGAGTTTTGGGTGGCTATTACTTCTTTCATGGCTACCAGTGTCACTGTGACATTGTCTCCAAATTCATGATGATGACCATGAATTTAAAGACATGTTTACAGACACCTTAAAAGTCACATTAATGCATTCCCACCAGCAGTGGAGGAGAGTTCCCCTCGCTCCACATCCTCTCCAGCATAAGGTGTCTTCAGTGTTTTGATCTTAGCCATTCTGACAGGCATAAGGTGGTATCTCAGAGTTGTTTTGATTTGCATTTCCCTGATAATTAGGGATGTCGAGCAAGTCCTTAAATATCTTTCAGCCATTTGAGTTTCCTCTGTTGAGAAATCTCTGTTTAGTTCTATAGCCCATGTCTTAATTAGACTGTTGGCATTTTGATGTCTAATTTCTTGAGTTCCTTATATATTCTGGATATCAGTCCTCTGTCGGGTGTGGGGTTGGTGAAGACCTTTCCCATTCTGTAGGCTGTCGCTTTGCCTTGTTGACCATATCCTTTGCTCTACAAAAGCTTCTCAGTTTCAAGTGGTCCCATTGATTGATTGTTTCTCTCAGTGTTTGAGCTCCTGGTGTTATATTTAGGAAGTGATCTCCTATGCCAATGCATTCAAGACTACTTCCTACTTTCTCTTCTAGCAGGTTCAGAGTAGCTGGATTTATGTTGAGGTCTTTGATCCACTTGGACATAAGTTTTGTGCATGGTGATAGATATGGATCTATTTGCAGCCTTCTACATGTTGATATCCAGTTATGCCAGCACCATTTGTTGAAGATGCTTTCTTTTTTCCATTGTACACTTTTGGCTTCTTTGTCAAAAATTATATGTTCATAGGTGTGCAGATTAATGTAAGGGTCTTCAATTTGATTCCATTGGTACACATGTCAGTTTTTATGCCAGTACCAAGCTGTTTTTATTACTGTAGCTCTATAGTAAAGCTTAAAGTCAGGATCGTGATGCCTCCAGAGGTTGTTTTATTGTACAGGATTCTTTTGGCTATCCTGGGTTTTTTGTTTTTCCATATGAAGTTGAGTATTGTTCTTTCCAGGTCTGTGAAGAATTGTGTTGGTATTTTGATGGGAATTGCACTGAATCTGTAGATTGCTTTTGGTAAAATTGCCATTTTTACTATGTTAGTCCTGCCTATCCATGAGCATGGGAGATCTTTCCATTTTTCTGACATCTTCTTCAATTTCTTTTTTCAGGGACTTAAAGTTCTTGTCATATAGGTCCCTCACTTGCTTGGTTAGTGTTACCCCAAGGTATTTTATAACATTTGTGCTATTGTAAAGGGTGATGTATCTCTGATTTTCTTCTCAGCCTGTTTGTCAATTGTATATAGGAGGGCAACTGATTTTTTTGAGTTGATCTTGTATTCTGCTATGTTGCTGAAGGTGTTTATAAGCTGTATCAGTTCCTTAGTTGAATCTTTGGGTCATTCAAGTATACTATCATGTTATCTGCAAATAGGGAAAGCTTGACTTCTTCCTTTCCAATTTGTATCCCCTTAATCTCTTTATGTTGTCTTATTGCTCTGGCTAGAACTTCAAGTACTATATTGAATAAGTATGGGGGAGAGGACAGCCTTGCCTTGTTCCTGATTTTAGTAGAATCGCTTTGAGTTGCTCTCCATTTAATTTAATGTTGGCTGTTGGCTTGCTGTAAATTGCCTTTATTATGTTTAGGTATGTTCCCTGTATTCCTGAGTGCTCCAAGACCTTAATCATGAAGAAGTGTTGGATTTTGTCAAATGCCTTTGCTGCATCTAGTGAGATGATCATGTGGTGTTTTTCTTTGAGTTTGTTTATATGGTGTATTACATTGACGGACTTTCGTATGTTGAACCACCCTTGCATCCCTGGGATGAAGCCTACTTGATCATGGTGGATAATTGTTCTGATGTGTTCTTGGAGTCTGTTTGCCAGTATTTTATTGAGTATTTTTGCATCAATGTCCATGAGGGAGATCGGTCTGTAGTTCTCTCTCTTTGTTGTATCCTTGTTTGGTTTAGGAATCAGGGTAATTGTAGCCTCATAGAAGGAGTTTGGTAATGTTCCTTCTGTTTCTAATGTGTGGAACAATTTAGAGAGTATTGATATTAATTCTTCTTTGAAGATCTGGTAGAATTCTGCGCTGAAACCATTTGTCCTGGGCTTTTTTTGGTTGGGACACTTTTTTAT
Source organism: Peromyscus leucopus (assembly GCF_004664715.2). Classification (NCBI taxonomy): domain Eukaryota; kingdom Metazoa; phylum Chordata; class Mammalia; order Rodentia; family Cricetidae; genus Peromyscus; species Peromyscus leucopus. The sequence goes on along the minus strand of NW_023505355.1, from coordinate 229,198 downwards.
TTTTATTTTTAAATTACACTCATGATATTCATTACTTACACTCATGATATTAATCACATTTGTGTATTCATGGATTACATTTGCAGTATTCATTCAATTTTATATATATATGTGTGTGTGTGTGTGTGTGTGTGTGTGTGTGTGTGTGTGTGTGTGTATATATTTTTTTTTATTTTAAATGTCGAATGTCATTTCTTGAAGGGGGTAGGAGGTTAAATACAGGCTTACAGCACAATGGGGGACCCCGGAGGCAGAAGTTTGCTACTGATGTTTTACAATCTTGCATCTAAGCTGTTAATGCCCATTATTCAGGATACACAGACAAGGAACTTCCCTTAAGCATTCAGGAGGGTGGAACCTGGCAGGGAATTAGCATTGGGAGGATATCAAGGTCAAGGTCTGCAAGCAAGGAAATAGTTACCCAAAACTGGGGCCAGGACCCTACAGGCCCCCTTTTATTAAAAAATGAGCTTCTGACTTGGGTTGCGTGGGATGTCAGCAGGTCACCTTACCCATCATGGAGACGCCTGCCCAGGCCACACAGGTGCTAGGTCTTAGGTTGGTGAGTGCCCCACCAATATTCACTATCATACCAGCTCAATTGTGTGTGAGCTGCATAGTTAATTGCTGCCAAAGATCTCAGAGTGGCACTGGGCTTGCAATCTGTGTGTTCGATACAGAAATGACCAACAGAGGTCCTATCTCACCCATAGCCAGTAGGTTAAAGGCAACTGAGCCATTCCCTTCCTTAACGAGCCATACTGTACATTGGAATCCTTGTAAGATAGTATCTCAAAAGCAACTGGAACTTGAGTTTATAAGTTTATAATTTTCAAAGCCAATCAAGATGTATGTAACTACTGAATTAAATTTATCATGCCCAATACAATGAAAGATTAACTAACTGTGTTAGCTACTTTTGTTGCCAGGGTCTCCTCTGTGCTAGCTGTAGTAAGCAATTATGAAATGGTAATCCCAGAAACAGTAGCAGCGGTGGTGTGCACCATTGTTATAACAGCAACAGCGGCAGCAGCAATGTCAAATTCTCTTCTGGATTGTGTGGACATCCACTGGCATGGATACAACTCCAGAACACGAACCGCCAAGGCCAGTATTTCTTGATCCCAGCATGACTTTAGCTGGCAGCTCTTCTGGAGAATCCAATCTCATGGCTACAGTTCCTAGACTTACATTAATGCTTGCCAAAGCTGGCCATATTGGGCTCTCAATCTCCATTGGCATCAGAAGGGTAGATTTTTTCATGAAGACCCATTAGGTCTCTGTCATGTTGGGCTTCAGCAGCAGCCATAGGGCGTGTTCAGTGCTCAGGAATCCAAAGAGGAACCTCATTGTCCTGGGAAAGACATAAACCAAATTCCGGGACCACACCAACACTAGATCGGGTCTCCTCCACATGCTAGTAGAAAGATCCTTCCATTGCTCCAGAGGGTGATTTGCAACAGGAGCCCTCCAGTGCTTATCTGCATCAAAATCCTCCAGCAGAATCCACTGATAAACTCCAGCAGAATCCATCGATAAAAAATTTAAAATAGCCGGGCGGTGGTGGCGCACGCCTTTAATCCCAGCACTCGGGAGCAGAGCCAGGCGGATCTCTGTGAGTTCAAGGCCAGCCTGGGCTACCAAGTGAGTTCCAGGAAAGGCGCAAAGCTACACAGAGAAACCCTGTCTCGAAAAACCAAAAAAAAATTTTTAAATATATAAAACAAGGGAAAGAATAGAATGTGGAGAGGAATGATGAGTCCCTAGTTCTGGTTGGGAGACTTTTAATGACTATTTCTATTTCCTTAGGGTTATTGGACTGTTTAAATAGTTTATCTGGTCTTGATTTAACTTAGGTATGTGGTACCTATCCAGAAATTATCCATTTCTTTTAGATTTTCCAATTTTGTGGAGTAGAGGTTTTTGAAGTATGACCTGATGATTCTCTGGATTTCCTCAATATCTGTTGTGTACAGTCACTTTGAAATTGATATGGCACTTTCTTAGAAAATTGGGAATTAATCTCCCCCAAGACCCAGCTATACCACTCTTGGGCATATACCCAAGGAATGCTCAATCATACCACAAGAGCATTTGCTCAGCTATGTTCATATCAGCATTGTTTGTAATAGCCAGAACCTAGAAACAACCTAGATGCCCTTCAACTGAAGAATGGATAAATAAAATGTGGTATATATACACAATGGAATACTACTCAGCAGAGAAAAATAATGACATCCTGAGGTTTGCAGGCAAATGGATGCATCTAGAAAAAAATCATCCTGAGTGATGTAACCCAGACTCAGAAAAACAAACATGTATGTACTCACTCATAGGAGATACTAGATGTGGAAACAAGGATGACTGGACTGCTACTCACATCACCAGGAGGCTACCTGAAAACTGGACCCCAAGAAAGACACGGGATTGCCCAATGACGGAGAAATGGTTGAGATCTACATTAACAGCCTGGACATGAGTGGGGTAATGAAGGCAAGGTCGAGGAAAGAGCTTTGGAAGCGGGAGATCCCAGCTGGATCAAGAACAGAGAGGGAGAACAAGGATTAGGAGACCATGGTAAATGAAGACCACATGAGAATAGGAAGAATCAAAGTGCTAGAGAGGCTCACAGAAATCCACAAAGATGCCCCCACAATAGACTGCTGGCAATGGTTGAGAGGCAGCTGGAACTGACCTATTCTGGTGATAGGATGGCCAAACACCCTAATTGTCATGCTAGAAACCCCCATTCAATGACTGAGGGAACTGGGTGCAGAGATCCACGACTAGACCCTGGATGGAGCTCCAGGAGTCCAATTGGTGAGAAAGAGGAGGGTTTATATGAGCGAGAATTGTTAAAACCAAGGTTGGATAAAGCACAGGGACCAATAGCCAAATGAATGAAAACACATGAACTATGAACCAAAGGCTGAGGGCTCCCAACTGGATCCGGCCCTCTGAATGGGTGAGACAGTTGATTGGCTTGATCTGTTTGGGAGGCATCCAGGCAGTGGGACAGGGTCCTCTGCTCAGTGCATGAGTTGGCTGTTTGAAACCTGGGGCTTATGCAGGGATGCTTGGCTCATTCTGGGAGGAGGGGACAGACCTGCCTGGACTGAGTCAACAGGTTGATCTGAATCCTCGGGGAAGTCTTTGCCCTGGAGAAGATGGGAATGTGGGGTGAGCTGGGGGAAGGGAGGGGCGCGGGAGGGGGAGAACAAGGAATCTGTGGCTGATATGTAGAATTAAATTATATTGTAAAATAAAATAAAATAAAATAAAATTTTTTTAAAAAGGTCACATTAATGCAACTTTTGATCTGAAACGCACAGATAGGACAGCCATGCTGTGGCTAGGCAAACCACAGCTTTGCCTTCTGTCGTATGTGTGAGATTGCCATGAGAACTTGACAGTAAGACCCTATTGCTGAAGACACTACATACACTGGTCATAGGACAGACATTAAGATATTAAGTCAAGTTACCGACCAGGAAGCTTCCTGTCTGCTGGCTAGCTCTCACCGTATTAGAAAGTGCTATGCTTGCTGCAGAGGAAAGTGTCATCAACAGACTTATCAGTGGTGAGCCCTGAAAACTGCATTAATGACCAGCATGACAAGATATGAAGGCCAAAGCGGCACTATTTCCCTGTGCAGTATTCCAACCCACACATGCCAGTCACACTTCTCAGGGCTCTGATTCCCACCTTCTTCATGAAATCCAGCCAGTGTCTCTATTTCTTCCTTGATTTCTGAGGTGTATATGAGGATGCTCATTTCCATCCACATTCTTGTCTTACCGTCTGTGTGTCTAGGGCATTATCCCTTGACCCTGAAGATGACAGTGAGCGAGACTCAGTGGTCATGTAAAGCTCCTGCTAATTTATCTTGGAAGACATGAGCTTTCTGATGACTCTGGGAAGTAGCTTCCCAAGGATACTCGTTTTTCTCAGACTCTGGAGTATTTCTCCATCAGGTCTGATAAAGACAAGGGTCCATGGGGAAATCAACACTGAGAGTATCCAAGCTGAGCAACTGCCTTCACCATCCTGCCCTACCCCTGTTCACCAGGTCAGGCTGCAAGTAGCCATTGGTAAGTGACAATCTGTAATGTACTGCTGCCAGTTAATTCCACTTCCCAGGACCAAGCTTTGACTTTCCCGGTCTGCAGACTATGGATTTTTAAAGATTTATTTATTTTTATTTTTATTTCATGTGTATGAGTGTGTTTTTTTTCTTTTATTGAAAATATATATTTTTGGTCACATAATATATCCTAACCATGGCTTCTCCACCCTCTGCTCCTCTCAGTTTCTCCTCACCCATCCCAGATCCATCCCCCTTCTATCTCTCATTAGAAAATAAACAGAAGAAAAAAAAGAAAATAAACAGAAAAAAGAAAAGAAAATAAACAGAACCCTAAGGAAAATAATAAAATGAAATATCAGAAGATAAAACAAAAACAAAACACATTGGATAGGACAAAACAAACAAAAGGGGGGAAGAGCCCAAGAAAAGGCACAGGAGACAATACAGATACTGAAACCCACTCTTCCCCATACTTGGGGAATCCACTCAAAACATAAAATCGGAAGCCATAATATATACACAAAGAACCTGTAGGGTGCAAGTGTTTTGCATGCAATGGATGTAAGTTATCATATGCATGCAGTACCCAGTTCACATAGAAACAGAAGTCCTGAGTGAATGTACATTGTTTGACCTGAGCACCACCATGTCAAAGACAATGCTCATACTCATGAGAATAGCAAGCCTTCTGTACCCTGCATAAGACTCAGAGGCATCACATAGCTTTCCTCTGATCCCAGGAGAATGTTAACCGTGCCTGCAAATCTAATGTTTAGGAAGATGGACCAGGGTGTACAAAAACTAGAACAGAGCTTCCTGTTCCCAGATGTTTCAGCCTGTGCCAGCTCCCCAACAGACACCCCTGTTACAGAGAACCTAGACTGGCTAACTCCTTCCTTCCTCTTGCTATACACAATGAACCACTGTGTTTCCCCAAAATAGTTCATCTACTTGGTTTGGCTTCATCAGAGTGAGGATGGCCCACTTGGCCCCAGCTTTACTGTATAAGCCTATCCTTTCTTCATTCTCTCATGCCCCAAGTCAGTTTGCAGACACAACCCACTAGACTCAGCAAGATCCCCTTGAACTAAAGTTACCAAACACTAGTGATCTGTCATATGACTTCTGGATCCTCTGCAAGAACAGCACGTGCTTGTAGCCACTGAGCCATCTCTGCAGCCCCTATGGCCGCCTTTCGATGGCATAAGAGATTACAGAATGGTTCATCAGGCTGTTAAGAGGAAGGAAGGAAACAGAGGAATAATATGAAGGAGGAATAAACAAGGAAAGGACACTTGGTGGCTGTTTGGTAATAGAGGAAAAGCAGGGCAACATGGATCATTAAGTGCGGTAGAAGGAAACATACTTCATAGGAGAAAAAATAGTTAGGTAGAAAACAGAAGAGGCATTCATTGGTGCTGTGATCTAGAGGTAAAAAACAAACAAGCAAGAATTGGAGGACTGGACCATGAGAGGGGGAGGAAGCTGTGAAGGAGGATGGCATTGATGTTGGCAAATTCTCAGATGCTCTCTCATTGTTTTAGAAGTTTCTACTCTAAAGTTTCTACTTCAGTAGGTAAACAGCTTATTTCAGTGCAGTGACAGCTTACTGCATCAGTTATCTCATGTTCCCTTGCCTCACCCCAAGACATAACACTCACTGTGATGCATAAGCACTCCCCCACTGGAGCTACACCAGCCTCATCACCCAAGGATGTATATAAAGTGATCATGGTACATAGCACTTAGAAAGAAGTAGGGTTCTAGCATTATTCCTGCTCCCAGGATAACATGGTGATGCAACTCCACTGGCAAATCAAAAGTAAATGAGAGATCCACGTGTTTTAGGGCTTAGGAAATTCTGGAGCAAGAATTGAGAAAACTGGCAGAAGACAGTGGCACTGTGATTAAGTGTATTTTCCAAAGGCTTTCATCATATTTGTATCACTGAGCAAGTTAGAGAGATTAGAGAAGAGACAAACTTGTTCATTGTAATAAACACCATACACTAGAAAGGAAATATAGGCAGTCCATTCATCATTTTATTTCATATTTATTATTTAGTGTATATGTGCATAGCACATGTGTGAAGGTCAGAGACAATTCGTGGAGTTGTTCTCTCCTTCTCCCGTATGGGTTCTAGGGGCCAAAGTCAGTCAAACAGGCTTGCAGCAAGTGTCCTTTCCCAATGAGCTTATCCTTTTAATTTAAATGCATACTTGTGACTACATTAAACTGTGATTTTCATAGCAAGGAAATCAAACTTAATTTTTTCTAATCAAGAGTGTATTATTATGGAGACCATGCATAACACACATACACATACACAATTCCAGAAAACAGAGTGAACTCAATGATTGATGACTTCTTGTTGCAGAAAACCAGAGGCAATAACGGAAAGTTTGTTTGTTAAGAGATTAGTTGTAGGGATCTAGGTTTTAAAGACAAATCAGGATTATGGAAATAACAGTGAATAGGCTGGGTGGAACGGTCTTAACCATGTTACCCAACCATTCAGTAATGCAAGATATTTTTACAACATCCTCAAATATCAGCTCTCCTGCTCTGATGAGGCAAGATGACTTCAAAGACAAGCAACATTATTTACTTTCCAGCCAGTCTCCATTTAAACTCCTTCATTTTTCTGTCAGGTTTGCTCTATATTTAGCCAAAAATCTGTTCTCTTGTAAATTTTCACCAGTTGCTATGAGTCTTAGCCTTATTTTAACTAAATTGTTCCATGACAATTTCCTATATGTGTATAATGCATTATGATTACTCTCACCTCCTACCCTCTCTTATCTCCTTCTCATTTTCTCTCTCTAATCAAAATGATATCAACAAGTGCCTTAGTTACTTTTCTATGCTATGATAAGACACCATGACTAAGGGCAATTTAAGTAGAAAAAGAGTTGATTGAGATTTACAGTTTCAGAGTTGGTTTGAACATGACCATCATGGTGAAGAAGTAGTATGCAGGAAGCATGGCAATGGGGCAGAAGCTGAAGTTTACATCTTGAGTATCAACCATGAGCAGAAAAGGAGCTAACTGGTATGGTGAGGCTTTGAAACCTCACAGCCTACCCTAAATGACACACCTCTTCCAACAAGTCATACCTACTAAATCTTTCCCAAACATTTCTACCAACTGGGGACTAAGCATTAAAATATATGTCTATGGCAGCTGTTCTCATCCAAACTACACACATCAAGGAATCAGATCAACAAAAGCTGGTGTAGCTGTTTAAAAAGTAGAGCCCTTATGTACTGTTGATAAAAGTATAAACTTTACAGTCACTGTGCAAAACAGTGGGAGTTCTTCAAAAAAATCTAGAAATAGAATTGCCAATGAACCAAGCTCTACCACTCTTTGCACATACCCCAGAGACTTTGTATATACTAAAGATATACTCATTATCCATGTTTATTGCTGTTCTATTCACAAGAGCTAAGAAATGGAATCAGACTAAATTTCCATCAACTGATGAATAGATAATGAAAATACAGTATGCATACACAATGAACTTTATTCAGCCGTAAAGAAAAAAATGAAATTATGAATTTTGCATATGGTGGAACTGAAATAATACAGTTAGTTAGTAACCCAAATCCAGAAAGCTAAACACTACATATTCTCCTTCATAGCTCCTTCATCTTAGCTTCCATTTTCTAGTTTTGTGTATTTAATAAAAGACAGCATTAGGGAGGATGGCATCAAAGAGGGAGCCTAGTAGGATGTGTATAATATGAAAGTAGAGAAGGTGAATACTAGAAGGCATCATCCCTAGTAATTAGGTAAATGATAATCAAAACAACTTCATCTTACTCCCAGCTGGCAGTTCAGAATAGATACTTATCGATCCTAGGCCAAGCCTCATAACTAAATATTTGATAAATATTAATGACACACAGACAGGACTGCTTTCATGGGTGTAGAGTTATATTTGGTCTAATGTTCTTCCAATCGTATATTGAATTTTTTTTTTTTTGAGACAGGGTTTCTCTGTGTAGCTTTGGTGCCTGTCCTGGATCTCGCTCTGTAGACCAGGCTGGCCTTGAACTCACAGAGATCTGCCTGCTCTGCCTCCTGAGTGCTGAGATTAAAGGTGTGTGCCACCACTGCCAGAAATTTTTTAACTTTTAATAAGGGTCCTACAGCTTTATTTTGCAATGAGCTCACACACTTTGCAGTCAGTACTCTGTCTTATCCTATGTAGAGGGAGGGTTATAGAACAGAGTTTTTCCTAGGTGCCATATCACAGTGCTCAGCCAGGCATTTGATTCCCTTCTAAATATTTCAAATGAATAAATTTCTATCTAATGTTCAGTCTTAACAATAATCCTCTGGTAAATGTTTCACAGACTGTTGAACACTGGTGAGACTCTCTTTTTTTGAAATCTTAACAGAAATAGCATGAAATACTCCATTTTAGTTTCAATAAAGAAAAATGTGCATGTGAGACAAAATTAAGAGAAGAAAACATACAAAGATTCTTGAGAGGAAATGAAGGGCTCGGAAGTCGGATGGCTGTTTCAGAGCGTTGCGAGGCTAAGAGGCAGACAGGAAAACTGCATTAGTGTGCTTTTCCTTCATCTGAGCTGCAGTGTGCTGTCCTCGAGAATACTTGAAGAATTTTTACAGGGTGAGGGCTTCCCATTTACTTCGGCAATTCTCCACCACTGTATCCACTTCCTCTGTCTGTTCCTTACAACAAAGTTCAAGAAAATCAGTATTTCCTGCATTCAATTCCAGAATCTCTGAAGCTACTTGAAGGTTCCAAGTGGCATTTTTTTTCTTGCTCCAAATTCATCTTCATTTCTGCTAATAAGTTCAGAGTACTGGATCTGCAAAGAAGACCGGAAAATAATTACATCAGTGCTTATGAGTCAAACTATTCTTTATTTTTCACCTTTCTGGATGAACCCTTCAGTTCTGGTCTCCAAAAGTGTGGAGTAACAGTATACGATGATACCAATCTGGTATGACTCTTCCTAAGGGGTCTTCTCCCCAGTCACCAAATGTTACTAGATAGAATATATATTTGCAATTCCTGCATCATAAACACAATGTAATTTTATGATGAAATTACATTGCCAAAGACCAAATATATATGAAGACTGATCTTTCTTCTATGAGCATGTTTTCCTAGCTATCCAAAAAGTCTGTTTGCTCTTTATATCATTTTTATTATAAATCTTATCTGGCACTAAAACTCAAATATTAATCTGCAAGTTATATATAACTACTTCTACCAAAAATATTGATACTAGTAATTTATTATACAATCATTATTTGGTTATCTTGGAAAGTAGTGTTCATCTGGTCACTGGAGCTAGCAAATTGATAAAAGCAAGTCCTAGATTTAGACTCTTTAGATATATATCACAGCCACACTTCCTGGTGACCTCAGGTGAGCTATTCATACCTGTTAACTTCATTTTCCTTCTTTCTCTACAGGGATTACACCTATCTTGCTTTAAATATTAGATACAGTCTTGGGAAAGTTATGTGGACCATTGTGAAATTCAAAGGTACCACTTATTAACAGGAATCACTTTTCTTCCACAACTTTAGTGATTTCATTCTTAAATTCTTCCCATAATTTATTCATTTAGTCTTCTCTTTACAGAATTATGATCTCTGTTTGAACTTTCCTATAATGGAAATACTGAAAGTCAAAATTCTGCTTTTTCTTTTCCCTAAAATTGTAATAAGTAATTGAAGATTGTTCTTTACTTGGTTTGGGAAAGAGTGTTTTCCTTCAAGTGCCAACAAATTATTTTCAAGTTCACTCCATACATCTTGGGATATGGTACCAGCAATCTGTCATCTTGGATTTTGATAATGGCTGCCTCAGGACTTTGACACCAACAGAAATTTAGAGTATGAATAGAGAGAAACTTATGATACCAATCATGCTAGCCTCAAAACCACCTCAGAGTAAACTGAAGGAAGTGAATGATTTGCACAGTGAAAACTTTAAAACACTGAAAGGATAGACTGAAGAATAACCAACAGGTGGAAAGATCACTGTGCTCCTAAATCAGTGGGATTAATATTGTCAAATAGCCACCCTACCTATGGTGCAAAGGACATCCAGAGTCAACACAATTTCCATTGAAATTCCAATACAGTTCTTTACAGAAATTGAAAAAACGCCTAAGTTTAATCTTGAAATACAAAAGACTCAGGATAGCCAAAACAATCCTAAACAACAACAACATCCCAGATTTCAAGTTATTTTTAAGTTGTAACAGGCAGGAGAGACTCAACACACTGGAGCCTTCATCTAATAACTAATGAAAGCATATGCAGAGATCCACAGTCAAACACCAGGCCGAGCTGCAGGAGTTCAGTCAAAGAGAGGAAGGAAGGATTCTATGAGCAAGAAGCATCAAGATCATGATGGGGAAATGTACAGAGATGACCAAACCAATCTAGGAGGAATTCATGAGCTTTAAACCAACAGCTGTGAAGCCTACATGGGACTGGGCTAGGCCCTTCGCATAAGTGAGGCAGTTATGTAGATTGATCTGTTTAAGGGGCCCCTAACAGTAGGAGCCAGTTCTATCCCTAGTGCATGAGCTGGCTTTTTGGAACCCATTACCTATGGTGGGACACCTTGCACAGCTTTGATGCAGCAGAGAGGGGCTTGGAATTGCCTCAACTGAATGTACCAGGCTTTGCTGACTCCCCATGGGAAGCTTTACCTTTTCAGAGGAGATGAGGGGTGGCTTGTGGAAAATGCTGAAGGGGAGCAGGAGGAGGAATCTGTGGTTGATATGTAAAATGAATTAAAAATTAATAAAGAAAAAACAATTAAAGTAGACTAATGAAGATGGAAGGGTTGGGCCGGGCGATGGTGGCACACACCTTTAATCCCAGCACTCGGGAGGCAGAGGCAGGCGATCTCTGTGAGTTCGAGGCTAGCCTGGGCTACCAAGTGAGCTCCAGGAAAGGCGCAAAGCTACGCAGAGAAACCCTGTCTCGAAAAACCAAAAAAAAAAAAAAAAAAAAAAGAGAGAGTTCAAATGAGATGCTGTATAACTGGGCAACAATTCCTCTAATAGATAATACAGACTAACAGAAGCCCAGTGCAAGAATGGGTTATTTTCTTTTGTAGTCGTTAACCAGTGATTCCCATAGACACCCCAAATAATACAAGCTATTGCCATTGCTCTTTGTTACCCTCCAGAACTTGATGCTAAGACTCTACTGTCAAAAGCACCACATGCTTCACTCATAGAACATGAAGGAATCAAGTTGATATTGACTGAAAGTTTCATCCCTACTAACTAGCTTTCATACTTCCGGAGGTTCTGGAAAACTTACTACCAGAAAAGAAAAGTAAGCATCAATCACACCCAGCCGTGAGCCCTGCAAGCTACAATAATGAATGGGCTGGTAAAACACGCCCACTGGTGTAACAGTGGTACGAATGTTAAGGGAGTAACCAACCACTTTCTGGTTGGATTTAAGTCCTGCTTTACAGGATGAAACCCATGCTGGTACCATTAATCCTGGCCAAGAAACAATAGATCATAGCCCTAAAGGAAGACTCAATACTATTATGTTGCTAGATAAACTGACTGCTAGTGACTTACGCTTATGCCGCACAGATTAGTGCATTGGTCTACTGTTGTGAGTTCATGAATACATCTGGCTTGCTAGGCCCCCAGAAAACAGATATTTCTTTGTAATCCCCTTACCACCTACAGCTCTCACACTCTTTTCCTCACATTTTCTGTGATGATCTCTAGCCTTAGGAGAAATGGGTATGGTATGTTTGTTCCATTTAGAACTGAGAATTCTGTAGTACTCTTACTTTAATGTGCCTTAACCAGTTGTCAAGTTTAATAGGTGGTGTCAATTTACCACCCATTAAAAGAGAAGCTAGGTTGTTTTCAGGTTCTGGCTATTACAAATATTGCTGCTAAAAAATAAATAAATAAAATAAAATAAAAACAGAAGCTTCACTAATGAGAATTTTCTTTCCCTAAGCCTGATGGCCTTTCATATAGCTCAAGTTTCCTCCAAAATTATTGACCAGGTGACTGACATACATAATCCTTTAATTAAATCTTTCTGAGACTCAAACAACATTGGCCAAAAACCTGATAGAGTTGTAGCCTCTAACTTTGTTTATTTACAGAAGGATTATCTGAGTCAATTTTATGTCACTGTGACAAAGTGCCTGATATAAACAACTTAAGTGGTTAAAAAACAAAAGGAAGTTTTGGACTCAGTCGCCGAAGGTTTTCAGCTCATACCACGCAGTTCCATGTCATCAGGACTGTACTGAGGCAGAAGGGGATGCAGCTGCTTATTTAATGATGGTAAGCAAAGAGAGAGAGAAAGAGAGCAGCATGAAAGAAAAATATAGTCCCCTAGGGACCAGCGTTCTCTAACTCATCTCCAAAAAGTTCCCATCCTCCATCCCAGCAACAACATTTAATTTATGAGTCATCAGTGGATTAACCATTGGCTGTCAATGATCCAACCACCTCTCCCTAGTTGAGGTCCAATCCTTCATCATATTTTTGGGGGACACTTCATGCCCACAACATAACACTAGGGTGAAATGCTAGATCAGATGTTTATGTAGTCCAGAGCTTCAGGAAAGTCACATGACAGTGTTATGCCCAGATTGTGACCCCAAAGAGACCACTGAAGACTGAGGATATCCAGAATGCAACAGCAAGGTTTATTTTATAGATACAAGCCTAGGCAGGGAACTCGTTCCTATACCCAATACAACGAGGCAGGGAGGAGTTGCTCTTTCTTTGTGAGGCTAGCTATTTATTTATTTATTTATTTTTTTTAAAGATTTATTTACTTATTATGCATACAATGTTCTGTCTGCACATATCCCACCGGCACCAGATCTCATTACAGATGGTTGTGAGCCACCATGTGGTTGCTGGGAATTGAACTCAGGACCTTTGGAAGAGCAAGCAGTGCTCTTAACCTCTGAGCCATCTCTCCAGCCCAGAGGCTAGCTATTTAAAGGCAAAAAACCACAAGCCCTTCGGGACAGCTGGGAAAGTTGGGAGTTACAATTATCATTTGGGGGCAGTCTGGGACAAGTCCCAGGCTTTGTCCTTGAGCTGCCATGGGGGCTGGCTGGCCTAGCACATACTGACTGTGGGGGTTGGCTCAGTGGTCCAGACTCGGTCCTTGATTCATGCACATAGCTCTAAGTTGGTGAGGGGTCCCAGACAGTAAACAACTGGCTGAACTTTGAAGCAGTCAGTACATGCAGAAAGGGAACTAGTACAAAGACTGTCTTTTGTTCATGGCCCTCCCAGAAACTCCTTGCTCAAGTCTCAGAAAACTGAAATTGAGGCCTGATCTCTGAGAGAAAGACTAAGCAGCCTGTTATGGAATCTGCTTGGTCCAGGGGAAAAAAAAAGTTGATTGCCATGCCATTTCACCAGGTAGTTTTGAAGATTAAAAATAGATAAAACTATGTGAAAATTCTGTAGGCTTCATCATCACATTTTCCAACTACCTAGCAGTTTTTGAACACTGTTACTCTGTTTGGAACTTTCTAGTCTTTTTGGCTACATCTACTGAAAGTAGAAGCCAAGATCCTTAGCTCTCTGTATAAACTAAGTGCTGACTTTTGTCCCAAGCTTCCTCACTAGTCCAAAGCCTCTCCCCATGGGCATGCTCAGATTGGGCATCATGATCTAGGGCCTATACACTGCGGTAGTGTATATAGGGTCTTGCTGGAATGGTTCAGCAATGTAATATCAACTAAAATAATCTCATACACTAATACAGCATTTTGGCAGAACTGCCAAAGTATTACTAGCAACCAAGAAAATTCTGACTACAGCAGCATCTGTTCATGAATGTGGCATGAAATACATTTCCTAAAAGTATATTTCTAATATTTCCCCTCTGTGTAACTGCCACCATGTTAAAGACCACAACCTAAAACAGGTAACTTTTCCCGAATCCTTGCTATGAGCCAGAAACATGAAAAAGAGAAAAGTTAGTGATTATATCAGTTTTATAAGTTTAAATGACCAGTAAATAGAATTATCATATCAATTATCACAGGTCTTTAGTTAAAGAACTAGCACTCAGAAGTAAAACCCAAAGGTCATGAGCAAGGCAGCCAGGATTCTGTAAGATACTTTGTTTTCCTCTGCTTTCACTCATATGGCAGTAAGGTCATATATTATATAGCGTTTAGCAACTGCAAAGACAATTCGAGTCTTGATTTCTAGATGAATCCTCTCTAAGCCTCTTTCAAAAGAGTAACAAAAAATGTCCCCATGCTAGTTACTATGACTGGAAATCCTCTTTTAATCCTGAAGCTGTCCTCAAAATGCGATTATGCTTAGTGGTATTTTTGGGTGTCTGAAGATTGAGGAACAAAGATTCCTTGGTCCTTGGTTCATCCTGATGCTCTAACTGTCTTCCTCTCTAGACATAGTCAACAAATCTCACAGTGTTCATGGCATTAACAGACTTCGGACATCAATTATGGATTTTATTGTGCTTCCATTGATTATATAACTATTTAAATGGTCTAAATTGTACCAAAATGTAAAAATAATACTATTTACGACATGGCTATTTACTACTGAAAGCTGGAATTGTCTTTGCTAAATATGAAAATTCTATTAAAGTCATTAAATGTGCCTTTTGAATAAAGGATACTGAGTTGTTCCAATGACAGATTAGTAAATAGACACTAACCCAGATTTTCAGCAGTCGTCAGCTGGGATTTCTTTGGAAGATAAATACTTACGATGCTTAGGTATTATACTGGATATTATATTGAACACAATGCATACATTTTGTGTGTGGGTAAAGGACTTTTTTTAAAAAATAAGAATGACAAAAATTCGGTTTTGAGCATCCAAAATTAGATTCTTGGCATAACTTTATCAACTTCTTCCTTTCTGTTTGTCATGTTCTTGTAAATACAATAAACAGAAACAATAGGGCCCAGGGACACAGAAGCCAAAAGCTCTTGAGTTTGTTTTTTGCTTACATAGAAACAGTAAACTTTAAAGTCTGGGGTGGGGGTGGGAAATAGCCTCATTTCAACTATACCCAAGTCTGAACAACCTAACAGACAATTTGGCTGCCTGTCAATCCTTGATGCTCACTGGAGACAGACTTCTCTTGACATCTTCAGCATGAAAAGGATGCAGCTCTGCATCAGATTCCAGAATCCTAGAATCAAATTTCAAAACCTAGGCAACAATCTCAACATTTTAGGAAAAGAAGTTATACTCTTTTATTCTTTTTTATATTTATTATGTTTAATTTGTTTATTATATTTAATCAAATGCTTTGGGTTCATTGAATACAGCCTTTTTATGCTATATAGTGAGTTCCAAGCTATACAGGACTGCAGAGTAAGACTCAGTCTCAAAATAGAATGTGAATAATAATAAAATATGAGAGAGAGAAAATAACAGAATTTTAAAATACCATTATAAAAAATTAAATCTAGAAAAAACAATATGTTTTATTGTATAAAACTACAGATTTTCTAAGGTTTTAGTTAAAATTGTTTGGTCCCTATTATGACAGTTGTGTAATGTTATTTTCTCTTAAAAGATGAGTTAAAAGGACAGTTTGATTTTTTCCAAAAGTTGCTGATAATTCATTTTATTATTGGTTCCATAATGTTTTGTTTTGAGCCATCTAACAGCAGGCAGAAGATGTTATCACAAATCTGGATAAGCTTTGCTAGGAGCTGTTTCTATACCAAAATAGCTAACTATAATTCAGTATACCAATGACTGAAAACCATGTTAGTATATCCTACTAACCCAAACTGACTGATGGTGCATTGCCCTAGCTTATATTCTTTTTATCCAGCCCCCAAGAATCTTCACAATAACTCCCAACCCATCTCAAAGAGCAGAAATAAGAAAGAGGTGGAAAGTGGGATGGGAAGAAATAGCAGCTTTATTGATCATGATTGAAGTGCCTTGCTTTGCCAATTTTCTGAGAGCATATAATTATATAAAAAGCATTGCTAGGCTTTCCATCGGGATCTCAGAAGACACCCTTGCCAGTGAAGAGCCCACAAATGTCAGCTTTATTGGATTAACAATAAAATCTGCCTCTTGTATCTTATGATAGATAACATGAACAGGGGAGCTGGAAAGAAGGAGGCAAATGAGTAGCTGAAACAGTTATTTCAAGAACCCACAGCCACAAGTCAGCAGGTATCCTGACAAAAAAGGGGGAAAAAAGATGGAAGTAAATATGTGAAGCCATAACCAGAATTTTTCTAAGTATAAACACAGATCTGAGTAACGTTAAAGGATGTGCACATTTCTAACAAGAAATTCATATGTAAGAGGAGATCCAGGCTCAAAACTTTTGCCAGCTGCCCACAAAACAAGCTTACTAAATCCCTTTGTTAAATGTATTGTTTTACATCATTTTGTTGTTCTTCTTTGCCAACTAGCACATTTCATAGTTTTAATACATTATATAATAGTATTTAGCATCCCGACAATAAGTCATTTAGGGGCTTTCCTAAGCAAAACTGCAAGAGAAGTAAAAGTGAAGCTCAGAGAATAACAGAGCCAATGTTAGGACAATCTGAATATAGGTAAGACAAGGGACTCTTAGGAAGTGTGACTTGACAGGCACAATCAGTGATGCTCTGTTCAATGTTTTCCCAGCCTGTGTCAATGTAAAAGTCTTAATATTTCATTGTTTTCTGGAAATCCATTTTTATCTAGTTGCTTATTTATTAGTCTATCCATTTATTTGGCTTTAAAGATGGGGTCTTGTCATGTCACTCCAAGGCTGGCTTCAAAAGAGTCATAATCCTTTTGCCTCTCTCAAGTGATTGAATTCCATGCATATGCTCCCACACCTGGTAAAAAAATTTTAATAAAAGATTTGAATAAAATGTACATGCAGATTATCATGTGGACAGTACAGTGATTTTTTTTCCACTTCCAGAAACTTTTCCCCCTATTTTTCTTTTACTGAAAATGGATTTTTTCATGCAGTGATTTTTCTAATGTAAAGCATCAGCAAGCTCAAGTAATAGAATATTGCCATCACCCCAAACTCCGCCTGCCCTAGGGATTTGAGAAAAGTGCATTTCCATCTTTCCAAACTTACTTCATTACTTTATTTCTATCATCATCCTCTAGTTTTCAAATTTGAAACAAATGTACTTGTGTAGAACAATTTCCTTCCTTCAGTGAAATTTATATTTCTGGATTCAACCTGCTGCTGTATCAAAATGATGCCATTTATCCACTGTCCTGCCAGCAGTGCATGAAGTTTCCCATCCATCAGTGTACGTGTCAGGTCTTGGCATTGCCATCTATAACCATTACAAGGGGTGTACAGGATTTCCTCTTGTAATTTAAATTTTTATTACATTGATAAATAGTAATGCCAACTGCTCCTTAATGGTCTTCAAATTTTCTCTTTTGTAAAGAGAAAAATGACTGTATTGAAGTCTTTCCCGTGTTCTTCTATTGAGTTTTCTTTTTCCTAAAAGTTCTAAAGAATGTCTAATATGTACTATACACAAATCTTTTGTTAGGCGTATCTAAGTATATGACTAAATCATGTCTCCTACACATTCAGATGTTGAAGCTTTAATCTCCAGCCTGTTGGAATATGGTCTTATTAAGAAATGATCTTTAAATAATAATTAATATTATTTCAAGATACAGCACGAGCAAAGAGCTTCTGAACTGGATTCCAATCAGGAAATGAAACCAATAGTGGATAAATGTGGCCTCGTGAAATTAAAAGACTTATGTATAGGAAAGCTAATCAAGTAAAAAGACAGCCAACAGAACAGAGGAAACTCTTTGCTGGCTATGCATCCGACAGAGCCTTAAAATCTAGGACATAAAAGAAATAAGAAAACTAAACAATAAGAAACGAACACTCGAGTCCAAAAGTCTAATCAACTGAACAGTTTTCAAAAGGAGCGATACAAGTGGCCATTAAATCGGCATCTACACCATCAGGAAAATATGCACTAGAAATTGCTTGAGATTTTTGTCTCATCCCAGTCAAAATGGCTACCATCATTAAAACAAACACAACAAATGTTGGTAAGGATGTGAGCAAAGAGAGTCCCTTATTCACTGCTAAAGAGACAATAGGCTGGTATAAACACTGCAGAAATAATGTAGATGTTCGTTAAAAACTATCATATGACTCAGTTATATCATTCCAGGGCATCTGTCAAAGGATTCCTTATCTTACAAAAGAGATACTTGCTCATCCATGTTCACCACCCCCCTCTGTTTATAATAGCAAGAAAATGAACCAGCCTAGTTGTCCATTAACTGATAAACAGAAAATGAAGGTGTAATACATATACAATAGAATTTTATGGTCATAAAGAAAACTGAAATAATAAAATTCAGGGAAACTGATAGAACTTTAAAATAATACATTAAGTGTTGTAACCCAGACTCAGAAAGACAAATAATCCATGTTCCTGACATATTTGAATTCTATTCTAATTGTTTTATATAAGTGCATTTATGTAGGAGTGCATATAGAAGCCAGAAGACTAAAAAGGAGTCTATGAGAAAGGAGAAGGAGGCTTTAAGGAAGGTGTGTAGTGAGACTTTATGGATGTATATTCTGACATTACTGGGAGATACAATCTCACAGCAAACTCTCTGAGCCTCTGGATCTTATAATCTTTCTACCCCCTCTTCAATAATGATCCGTGAGCCTTAGGTGAGGGAGTATTCCGTAGGCATATCCATTGAGACTGGGCTCCAAAACTCTGCATTTTAGCTGGTTGTAATTTTCTATAGTGGTCTTCATCTGTTGCAAAGAGAAGTGTCTTTGACGAGGGGTAAATAACACGCTTATCTGTACATAAAAGGACAAATGTTTACAGTTTCTTGTTAAGGATCACGTTGGTTTAGTAAATTAGAGGTTATAGATTCTTTTCCAATAACCATGACTGTGCTAGCATTGAGTACTTAGCAAGTTTCTAGTACCAGGCATGGTTTCCCTCTTGTTGACTGGTTCTCAAGTCCGATTGGAGTGCTGTTGGTTACTGCTAAGATATATTTACCACTACTCCACCCTTAGGACTTAGAGTGCCATGCAGGGCTTTAGTTTGGTTCATATGCATCATAGCTGGGCAGGACCATTAGTTGGCTTCCTCCTTTGGAAGCTTGCATGAAATCTGGTACCATGAAAGCTAATCCTCAGGGAGGGGGCATTCCAGGTCAGCTTCAACTCTCCGTTCTCTGGGCTCTGTTTCTGAAGTGCATGATGTCTTTGGTATAGGAGCTTACCTTCCCCTTCTGGGCAAAAACCAAGTGTAACAGCAATGAGGGGTCTCTTTTTTCTTCGTGGTCTGCTGGCTGGCTACCAGGCTATGAGGACAAAGGTGGCATGCAGGGCTTTGTATGGCCTGTAAGTATGACAGAAATAGCCTTCCGGGAGTCAGCCTCTGTGTTACAGCTCAACTTCATTTCAGAGTATATACAGGATAGGGACAGTGGCTGGGGCATCATTTAATTTGCATTTGGCGGCATGGTTCTACCATACAGCTGGAGCACAATACTTAATTATAGACAGCAGAGGGAGGAGCATTTGCAGGAAACTGTGTCAAAGGTCACACTTAAGATAAGTCAGGCATCGAAGCTCAGGGACAGCTTCCAAAAAAGGTCAGGCATCCTGGTCTAGAGACACTATCCAAATAAGGTCAAGAGGGAGTCCTGCTGTAAAGGGAGTCCTATCCAGACATGGCGAACTGCAACCTTAAATGCAGGGTTCTTAAACTCCAACATGGCAGTAAGTTATATATTTGGGGACTCTCTTGGACAGCCCTGGTTAACAACTCAAAAGAGAGCTTCTTGCGTGATACCAAGGATTCTTACAGAAAAAAGGCTACACAAAAAACGTTTCCATCTCAAGGTGGCAGCCAGGCTAAGGAGGAAGCCTGGATAGTAGAAGCTACCCATATTGGAATTTGATCTTGGACTTCTAACTTCCAGAGCTGTAAGTAAGGAAACGTGCGCTGTTTAGGTAACTCCATCTGTGGTATTTTGCTGTAGTAGCCCTCATAAGCAAATGCAATATACACTTTAGAAATGTTTTCCATTTTATGACTCACCCTTTTATTCTTTCTTAATCTTCTATCTTGTTGTTGTTGTTGTTTTGAGTTTTGTTTTTTTTGAGACAGGGTTCCTCTGCATAGCCTTAACTGTCCTGGAACTCAGCTCTGTAGACCAGGCTGGCCTCAAAATCACAGAGATCCGCCTGCCTCTGTCTCCCATGTGCTGGGGTTAAAAGGCATGCGCCAGCACCGCTGACTCAGTCTTTTACCTAAAATAAAAAAAAAAAAAAGCCCTGAAACCAAGGAGAGGGGGTGGGCACCACTACAATGAACAAATATGTGATGGAGAGATGGGAAAGACAGAAAAACCAGAGTGGTGGATGCACCAGGGAGAGAGGCAGATGTGGAGACTTGATGGCAGTGACAGGTGACAGAGAGAGCTGAGGTTGACATCCTGTCATTGCCCCATAGGGATTGTGGGATAGTGTGCAACAGCCTGGAGTTCATGCAGGTGCAGACTCAGCCCTGAAACCTGCAGTGTGGCCACCGGATCCCCCTGGCTCTGGGCAACAATGGAGGCCCAAGATAAGGAAAATTTCACTGTCTGGATTGGACCTCCTCAAAGGACCACCGTTGTCTGAGATGCTACTGGAGATCATGTTGATGTCTGTGGTCCATGCTGCTGCCCAGGCCATGATGAAGCCTGAGATCCATGTGGATGCATGCAATCTGGGCCACCACTTGATCTGGTTATTTCCTTGGGCTTCGCTGCCTCAGGGGGTCATCCTGATGTAAGTGGCATGTGTAGTCACCTGAGGCCATGTTGAGACCTGTGACCCATGCAGCCAATGAGGACCATGAGTGGGTTAGTGGTCCCCCGTATGGCCAAGAGCCATGTTGATGTCTGTGGCCTGTGGTACCACAAAAGCATATGTGGATGCCCGTGGTCTGGGTCTTGGTTATTTGCCTATATCTGTGCCAAGATCACACTGTCTTCATTACTGTGCTTTTAAAATAAGCCACTTCTGACAACAAACGCCGGTGAGGCTCTTAGGAAAAAGAAATCCTTAAAATGGCTAGTAAGCATGTAAATGTACAGAAATAAGTCTAGATGTTTCTCAAAACCAAAATTAGAACTATAATATGACCCACCTACCCTATATAGCTAAAGGACTCCAAACCCTACAACAAATATATTTGTACATCCATGCTTATTGCTGCTCTGTTCACAATAGCTAGGAAATGGAACCAGCCTGGATGTCCAACAGATGAAAAAAAAATGTTTAATGTGATACATATATACATAATAGACTTGTATTCTGCCATAAGTAAAAATGAAACTACTCTATATGTAAGAAAATGAATGGACCTGGAGTTATTATATTAAGCAAAGTAATCCAGACTCAGAAAGACAAATACTGCATGTCTTCTCCTGTATGAGGAACATAGATTGGAATTTTTATGTATGTGGGGAGCGGTAAGTATGTCATGAAACTTCAGACATTAGATAGGGAAAATGGTGTCTTAAGAAATAGAGGATAAGGCAGCAGAAGCTGGGTCCCAGCCATCAGGGCCCAGATCCAGTGCTTTGAGTGAGTCCACCCCAACATCTATACTATCTTCTTCCCATCTAGGAGCTGCTGGAGTATGTGAAGAAGCTGGTCCTACAGAACCAGAGCTGCAGGATCACCACGACTCTGGCTACAGCAGAATACCAGAGACAAGTTGACTCATCGAAGTAAATATTTGCATGCAATGCTGTCTGGACAATATATATATTGTATATGTGACACACTGCAGTTTCCAATGTCAACTATGATGGATAAAGATTCAATAGAGAGGTGGAAAGATAGAGGAACAGAGTGGTGAGTGAGTGAAGGAGAGAGGCAGAACTAGAGACACAGTGGTGGTGATGGGTGAGGGAGAAGCCTGTGGTGGACAAGGGAACATGTCCTAGCTGAGTAGGGCTAACAGGATGGTATGCAGCAGCCTGGAGCTTGCACTCTGACTCAGACCCCAAACATGCTGCCTGGCCACACAATCACCCTGGTTCTGAGCAACAACAGGATGTCTAAAATGAAAATCAGTTTATTTTTTTTAATTGGATCTCCTCAAAAGACTTCTATGTCTGTGCTGCCCCTGGAGACCACTTTGGTATCCGTGGTCCACTGCCTCAGGGCCTGTTGAAGCCCGAGGTTCCTGTGGCTGTCCATGGTCCTCCAGCAGCCAGGAACCTAGGTGATGTCCCTGCTCTGAGTTACCATTGAAGATTATACAGGTGCCCTTGGTCTGGACTGCTATCTGAAGCCGTGTTGGTGTCCATGAACTGAGCTGCTGCCAGGGACCATATTGATGTGAGTGGCCCATACTGCCACCTGAGGCCATGTTGAGGTCCCTGGCCTGTGCTGCCACCAAGGGCGATGATGGTGTCCAGGGTCCACACAGTAGCAGAGGGCCATATTGATGTCCATTGTCTGTACTATGGTCCAGGGTATGTTCTTACGCCAGAGACTACGAGTATGCCTGTGGTCTGTGCTGTCTCCAGAAACCGTGTAGTTCATGATCCATGCTCCTGCTGAGATGTAAAGGACAAGGAAACTTCTTTTGTAGTGGTTTTGATGACTGCAGACTCACATCTGAGAAAGAGGGACATAGAAGGCTTCTGTGACAACCCCTAACCCCACCCCACCCCCCAAAAAGTAATAGCCTAGCAGAAAGTCACTGAAGAGAACTCTTTACGATTGTGGTAAGGATACTGAAGTGTTGCTTTCCGCCTGGGATGTCTTCTGTCAGGAAGAGGGTGGGGAAGGACTGAGTTCTCTTTAAGGGGCTGGTCACCTGGAGTTTGATCATGCTCCAGTGAACATAAGGACCACATAAATTGGACTTGGTATTTCTCTCTTTTCTTCTTTTTTGGGGGTGGGGAGGGCACAGGGTTAGGGAGCAAATCTGGGAGGACTGTCAAGTGAGTGTGCTCGGGATCATGATGTGAAATTTACAAATAATCAATAAAATATCATGAAAATTGAAATGGGGAGAAAACGATAGAATGTGTGTGCCTGGAGGGTAGGAAGGGCCAACAGAGAGTGTGAGGGGAGGAACCGAAGAGCAGGAGGAGTGGGCAGGAGGACAGGGAATTAGAAGCAACACCAAGTATGCATAAAAATGTGGTCAGGAATTACCTTGTCTGCCATTTAAAAAAAAAACTCAAAATGAAAATAACAGTCATTTCTGTTAGGAAAAATCCACCTAATTTGTTTTATTATATATGAAGGTCATACTAATACTTTATCCAGTTCATATTTACCTTATACTGTAATTTGTTATTACACAGTAATACTTCATGATAGGTTAAAAATTTATTACTTTACTGCAGGCTATATAGTGCCTGAGGATGTGGGTGAAAATGGTAAGATAAGGAACTCTGGAAGTCTGCCCCTCTATAAAAGCAATGAAAAGCTGTCACCAAAAAAATCCACACTTTAAAAATTAACAAAAGGTCCAAAAAATCCAAAGAAAAGTTATTCAAACTGTTCATTGGGACTAGCAGACAACTCAGGTAGTGAAGTCTTGCTGTGTAAGCTTGAAGACTCATTTGAACCCTCAAAATCCACATAAAAACCATGGTGCCCATATATGTAACCCTAGCACTTTAGGAATGGAGAAAAACAGGCTACCTGACACTCATTGGTCAGCCCTCATGGAAGAATCAGTGAGAAACCCTGTCTCAAAAAAAAATAAGGTGAGAAGTCATAGAAAAAAAATAATGATCTCTGCACCCCCAACATATTTTCTTCACGTATGTATGCACACACATGTGCAGAGAGAGAGAGAGAAGAGAGAGAGAGAGAGAGAGAGAGAGAGAGAGAGAATGTTAGTTGGGAAGAAATTTTGTAAAATTTTAACTTCCTTGCTCCTGTTCTTCTAGCTCAGCAGAACCCTTGAGTTAAAAATTCTCTAGAAGGTTCACCAGCAGACAGGCAGGAAGGAGATCAGCAGAAGCATCAGTGAACTCAAACAACCCTTCACTTGAAATTACTCAGTTAGAGAGTGAAAAGAAAAAAATCATGAAAAAGGTGAAGAAAGCTAAAGTAATAATTGATCAGTCTTCAAGCTAAACAGCACATGGGTATCAATATAATGAAATTGAACCCTTATCACACCATGTGCAAAAGTCAAACCCAAAACTAGTTAAATATTTCACTAAAGACCTCAAACTATGAGATTACTAGAAGAAAGCATGAGGAGGAACCATGGCAGCAGGTCTGTACTGTAAATGTTTAACGTATGAGCTCTAAGCTACACAGCAAATGCAAAGTAGACAAACAGAATTACACTGAACTAAAACTTTTCTGCAAGACATGAAAGCAATCAAAGGAATCAAAGATCCAGCCTACTAGGGAAAAGAAAACAGTTGTAAATTACAGAGCTACCCCCCTGATAAAGTGGGGAGGGCTTGGTCCTGCCTCAACTGAATATACCAGGCTTAGCTGTCCCCTCATGGAAGAACTTATCCTGTGGAGGAGAGGATTAAGGGGGAGGTGGGGGGGGAGAGCAGGAGGAGGGATGAGAGAGGGACCTGTGATTGGTATGTAAACTGAATTTAAAAAAACTACAGAGCTAATAAGAGTTTAAGGGTGAGCAAGATGCTCATAGTTACAAACACTTGTGCACAGACTGATGATCTGAGTTCAAGCTCCAGATTCTACAAGGTAGCAGGAGAGAGATGACTCATGAAGTTGTCCTATATGTGTATGACTGCATTATACATATGCATAATAAGTCATAATAATCACAAAATAATTTTGAAAGAGTTTTATAACCAAAATACATAAAGATCTCAACTCACTAGCAAGAAATCAATAACTTGATTTTAATTGGGCAAATGACCCAAAGAGACATTTTATAAAGATGGCATAAATATAGCACCAAGTACATCAGAAAATATACAACATCATTAATCAAGAAAATGCAAATTAAAATTACAATGAGATATCACCTCCTCCAGTCAGAATGACTGTCATCAAAACTATAAAATATAAACAGTGACAAGGATAAGATTAAGGGAGCCTCTGCATGCTGTTAATGAGTATGCACTTTCGGCAATATACATTATAGAAAAACCATCTTAAAAAATCCCTACAGAAATTAAATGATCCAGTAATTTCACAATCAGGTATATATGCAAAGAAATACAATTAGTTCTAAAGAGTCAATTCAGACACTCCAGTGTCATTTCTCAGACAAATCCTATCAGGGTTTTAAAAAATAATAATCAATGCTAATCATTTTCAACTCCTTCCCAAAATTCAAAAAACAGAGAATAATGCCAGACTCCTTTAGCAAGGCCAGTATTATCTTGATACCAAAGCCAGATGAACACTTAATCAAAATTCAGCTATAGTTAAAAATCTCTGCTGGACTATAGTTGAAATTTGTTTTCCACAAAACACTGATATCTTAGTTTGTAGTTACTATTGTTATGATGAAACATCATGACCAAAGCAACTTGGGGAAAAAAGGATTTGTGTGCTTATACTTTCATATCACTGTTCATCACTGAAAGAAGTCAGGACAGGAACTCAAACATGATAACCTAGTCTGTAGAGCAAGTTCCAGGATGGTCAGGGATACACAGAGAAACCCTGTCTCTAAAAACCAAAAAGGAAGGAAGGAAGGAAGGAAGAAAGAAAAAAAAGAAAGAGGAAAAGAGAAAGGAAAAAAATTAAAAAGGCATCCATGTTGAAAGAAAGAAACCAAATTATCCCTGTTCACATTTATCCTGAAATAAACTTAAAACTTCCACACAATAAAAAATACCTATAAAACTCATTTTAACGCTCAGTGAATGTGCAGAATACATAGTAAGCATTTTTTAAAAACCACTTGCATTTCTATGCATTTACAGTGAGTGGTGGTATAAAGAAATTGACAGGACAATCCTATCCACAACCAGACGGAAAAGAATAAAATATCCAAAGAGGAACTGAGTACATTGGAGCAAACAAACAAAAAAGGTTGTGAGCACTAAAACTATGAAACATTACTGAAAGACAGGAAAGGAAACACGAATAGCTGGAAAGATGCCCCATGTTTGATACGCAAGGCTTGATATTCCTAAAACACTCATCCTACCAAAAAGCAATCTACAAATGAAATATAATTTGTATCAAAATACCATACACATTTATAGATGAAAATGATTCTAAAATTTGGACAGAACCACAATGTTCCCAAATCCAAAAAGAAAAAATTATGAGAAAAATAAATAAATCTGAAATCATTAAACTACCTAACATAATCCAATGCTACAGCAACCAGACAGTATTGAAGTACTCCCGCCATGAGCATAAACTATCCAAATCCCAGTGCCAGCATTAACAAAACTGCTTTCAAGCTGCCAGTCAGGGGAGTCCATGAGACTCCCAAAATAGTAAAGGCTATTGACATCTCTCCTCCAGAAGTTGAAGCTAAGTCCCCATTGCTAAGGACACTGTACATTTTCTACATAGGACTCAGAGGATTTAAGCTGGAATTGACCCCAAAACTTCCTCCCTGAGGACTACCTTTTCACACCATTGGAAAGTGACATGCAAACTTGAAGGAAAAAAAAGCATTCATTAGTCCTACCTGCCTGTGATGCCTATGAAGCCCAATGACCATGACATCAAGATCATGATGTGGAAAACCCGCAAAGTCAGCTGACCTGAGCTTGTTCCAGGAGCTCATGGACTCTGAACGGACATCTAGAAAGGTGGCATGGACCGACCTTGGCCATCTTCATCTGAGGTGACAGTTGTGTAGCTTGGTCTATTTGAGGGGCCCCTAGCAGTGGGACCAGGACCTATCCTGATGAGCTGGCTCTTTGGAACCTATTCCCTATGGTGGATGCCTTGTTCAGCCTTGATGTAGGAGGGAGGAGCTTAGTCCTGCTGCAACTTGATGTGGCCATGCTTTGTGGATTCCCAAGGAGACCTCACCCTTTATGAATTGAGAGGAGAAGGAATGGATGGTTTGTAGAAGAGAGGTGAGGAGGGAACAGATCAGGAGGAGAAAATGGAGAAGAAACTGTAGATGTATGTAAAATAAAATAAAGAAAAAAAAAAAAAGAGCCATGAACCTGGGGGGGGGGTTGGAGAGGTAAGAGGGAGGAGGAGGATAAAATGATGAATTATATTTTCATTTAATTTTTGAAGATTATGAATGCCACTTTCTTATGGCATCTATCACTGATTTAAAATCATTTTGCTATCAATTTGATAAAAATTTCTCTTTACTTGCACTTATGACCTTGAGCAACAATCTAAAATTTCTATATACCCATTATCTTTTTTTAAAAAAAATCACTTCTGTAGAAAATTAGCTATTTATATCTTCTGCTCGCTTAAAGGATTATATCCCAAAATAAATTGATAGGAAGAACAATTATGTTATTATGCACATATATAAATTAGTTGTACTGAAAATTTCTTTCAAAAACTGTGCTAAGAAATTTGCTTAAGTTATTTCTTAGCTGTTAAAGCCATTTGCCCAAATTATATTGCATTAAGAATTACTCTTTGGTTAGGGAATTTGTAAGGTTCTGAAATATAACAAATTATTCACTACCATAGTTTGGTGAATTGATTGCTTATGCTTGGATAAGTATGTGTTGCATCACTGTAACGGAAATGACATTTCTTCAGTACAATCTCATCTTCCTTTCTCAGGGTGCCTCATTAATACCCATAAATGTGACTTCTAAGCATGAAAGGAAGCTGAAGAATGGCTAATCCTGAGAAGTAAAGCATCATGAGAGATAAAGTGTGTGGTGATATTTTATTTGTGCTCTCACAAATAAAACTTACCTGGGATCAGAGGACAGAGCCAGCCACTAGATTAGACATAGAGGCCAGACAGTGGTAGCACACACCCTTAATCCTATCACTAGGAGGCAGAGTTCCATCTGGATCTCTGGATGTTCAAGGCCACACTGGAACAGAGCCAGGCGTGGTAGCATACACCTTTAATCCCAGCACTTGAGATCTCGTGCTGTTGTTTGGAAAGTACACAGGCCTTTAGTCCCAGGAAAGTGATGACAGAAAGGTATATAAGGCGTGAGGACCAGGAACTAGAGGCTTTTAGGCAGTTCACCTGAGAACTAGAGGCTTTTAGGCAGTTCACCTGAGACCTTCAAGGTGAGGACTCAGAGGCTTTCAGTCTGAGGATTCATGGAAACAGAATCAATCGGCTGAGGAGTTAGTGAGGTGAGGTTGGCTGTGGCTTGTTCTGTTTCTCTGATCTTTCAGTTTCACCCCAATATCTGGCTCCAGGTTTTTTTTTTGTTGTTGTTTTGTTTTGTTTTGTTTTTTTAATTAATAAGACCATTTAGCAATTCGTCTGACAAAAGTGGCACAAAAATGTTGATCTCTAAACAATTCAGAACCGAATGATATCAAACCAGTGACTATTTGCTGAAGCTCTCCACCTTTCCCGTCCATGCTTCTCCTCACTTTAGGCAGGTGGCCAGTCAGCAACCTTCCCTCGGGATTTCTAGGCTCTCAAGGGTTCTCAGTGCTGACTTCAGGCTTGCCTACTGCTGTTCGGTGTCCGTCACATAAAACTGTGTGAAGTCCTGCTGTTTCATGGAGAAGCAGAAGGAAGCACCGTCCTGCCGGGCATTTTCAGTGCCGCAGTGGAATTCAGCGCCTCAGCAAACACTAAATACCAACCTCATTTCTAGTGTAAAAACCAATAAGGAACCTTACATTTCTTGCAGAACCCAGGTAGCATGTAATAAATTCTCTGTGTCTTGAACGAATGTTAACAGATAATTTCACTTACACTCATTTTAAAAAATTATGCATTGTAGGCAAAAAACAAAGACAAGAAACAACAGTATCATTTAATTGTGCTATGTCATCTGTACTAACAAAATACAACATCATTTAATTACATTAGAAATTTGATTCTAAATACGAGCTGGAGAAAAGCTGAATAAAGCTATATAATGTGCTACCAGACTATCTGAGTTCAGATTCTGTATCCACATCCTAAGCACATGGCCTTGGCATATTTCTTAACACTCACATGCTACATTTTCTTTGTCTAAAATGAGAATGATAGTAGCTACCTTCTGGTGTGGTTGCCCAAATCTGTATGGATTAGATTGTGCTGGTTTTATTAATGATTATTATGAAATAAGAGTCTTTCTATGAGCTCTCAGGGGAAGCATGATGATTAGCAGGCATCAAATGCTTTCCTGGGGCTAGGCAGATGGCTCAGCACTCAAATACTCACCACAAGAGCAACAGGAACAAGTTCAGATCCCCTGAACTCACTAAACGCCCAGCAGGCTCAGCAGCTCACCTGTTACTCCAGCCTCAGAAGGCAGAGAAGAGAGCAGGGGCTCCTGAAGGAAGCTGGCTAACTGCGGACACAGGACTGTGAGCACTGGCTTTGATCCAGAGAACTTGCCTCAAAGAAGGTGGAAGAACCATTGAGGAAGACTCCCCATATCAACCTCACTTACACACATGCAAATACACATACATGCACACCACACACACACACACACACACACACACACACACACACAGGAAAACTTTTTCCAACGACTAATTCTCTTTCTTTCATGCAAATGCTGATGTGAACAACCATCTTTTTTGCTTTTGAAGCTCCAAGTTTTGCCTATGAAAAAACAAGTTAATGGAAGATATTTCTATATCTCAAGAGTAGTTAAAAGCCTAAAACATTACAAGGCATGCATTCAATAGTTTAAATTCATAATGTCTTTTAACCATAAAGTAGGTTATTTTCTTGCTTATTTTCAGCATATTGTGCAAGTTTCAAGAGCAATCAGGCTAGAAAAAAATTTTTAAATAACAAAAAACATAAAAAAAAAAAACTTAAAAATATCTCCATGTCTCATAGAATCCAGACCCCTCCCAGACTCCAGACTCTGGATGAAAATTCAGAACACATTAGCAATAGCACACTGCAATAAATGTTAATTATCATTAGCAACACAACCCTAAAGGGAAGTGATAGCAACTTGAAAAGACAAAATCATTTTGCTTTCTTCCTTGCTGTATGTGTTTGACCTTTCTTATAATCCTGGGTTTACCCATGTGTCAAACCCACATAATCACATCACTATGGTGTCTAAATTAAAAATGCTTGTGCATGTGTAAGGTTTAAACAAAACAGATTTTCTTTAAATCCTTTTCTCAAGAACCATCTTTAAAGAAACACTGGTGATCAGTGCCACCTAGCAGCAGCTACCCATTTTTAATTAAGTCACAGGCTGTTTGAAATTTAGGTGCATTTCTAAAAGGAAATTGATACCATACAATGTGGTGTTTAGGTCTAAAAAACATTCAGTTATTAATGCTTATTGAGAAAGTAATAAGGGAGAAAAACTTCCTTAGGAATCATGAAACTTCCTTTCAAGGGTTTGTGGGAATCTTAATCTTTCTGTTTCTCCTGACAGTGGCTTTGATTGTGGCTGCTAGTTCCTTTTTATAGCATATTATCTCTCAAAATTACTTCAAATATAGCCAGCTCTATTTTTAAAGCTACAAAGGGAGAATGAATTTTGCACAAGTTTTATCAGGTATATCATGATTAGGCAGTGAACTTCATGTGAACACGTTCTCCTAGATTTTAAACATGTTTTAAATGTTAAAAAAAAAAAGCTAAGCTCTCCCTTTATGATTTCAGCACCAAATACCTATTAGTCTGTGTTTCTGTGGCAAAATCCCAGAGAGAGAACTAGATTCCATAACCTTCCAAATGTGTTCTCATACAGCCTTTACAAAGGAGGGAAAATGGCCCAAACTTACAATCAGATTTTTCACCTCTTCCACAGAATCTTAATGTATTCTCTTAATATCAGTACAACCAGTTGATACAGTGACATTAGCTATAATCCCAAGTATTCAATAGGCTTGGCACAGTGACTAATTGAGGTCAGAAGGTCAAGGCTAGCCTGGCTGGTCTCAATTTAAAGAACCCAATCACTGAAGTGGATGATAGGTTGACTACCTCTTCCCTTTCCTTCTTTCCTTTAAGCATGCCCATTTGCCCCTGGACTCACCGATCAGCACAAACAATTAATTATCTAAAGCAAGATTGGATGGTATTCTATGATGTCTCCATCTGTCAAAAAAGAAATTGCAAAGCCAACTGAATGGCTACCACCTCCAGATTTTGCTAATAAAGATCAGATTTTGTTACCCAGCAAATGCTGACATGAGCAGAGCTCAATATATACAACCAGTAAAGCCTGGTTTAGAATGAAAGTAGGAGCCCCTTGTTTCAAAATGCTTAGGAAACAGTGCTGTTAAAGTTCCTACATTATGAAATATTTTCTTTTCTTCCGTGGTAACTTTCCTGACATGTTACAATGCTTTCTTGTACTCACAACTCAACAACATTTGTACCAAAAAAAAATATATATATATAAAAGTACTAGCATGCATTGTTCCACTCATGTTTATATGAAGAGTTTGGAAAACAGTTGTGCAGTATGTGCAGTCTTAAAAATTCTACAACTTGAGTTTCATAGTCCCACACATGCAGATCAGTCTTTGGAAGCACAGAATGGCTGCCCAAAACTAACTCATGTGGCAACCAGAACATTCTACCAACATTCTACGTTTTCTCAGTGATGAATAAGGGAGACAGAACTAGCAAGGAGCTGTACCTGGTCTGCTTAACATTTTCTATACAAGTCATTGGTGAATAGAAAACAGCAAAAGAATAACAAGGAATTGTATGTTATCTGTGCCCATTCATGCCATTGAGTTTCTTTATTCAAAGCAAGTTCCATAGTCTCTCAGAACTGCTCATGTGTTGGCATCCCAGTTATTCAACCACAGACATAAGATTTTTCCCTGAAATCTGCTTGAACCTCACTGAACCTTAATGAATCATATTCAATTCATTCATTAGGAATTTTTTACTCGTGGGACATCGGCGAACACTATGTTTGAACATGGTGGGGGAAAACATGAGCACCACTGTTTCTTTGTGTCCCAGTCTGCTTTCTGTAGAAACTGGGAGGATAGTTAGATAATGGCTAGTCTCAGTTGTCAACTTGACTACATCTGGAATTAACTAAAAATCCAAGCCACTGGACACACTGGTGAGGGATTTTCAATTACTTGGATCATTTGAGGCAGGAAGACCCAGCTTAAATCCAGATTACCTGAAGTAGGAAGACACATCTAAAATCTGGCCTCACTTTCTTATGGCAATCTTTATAAATGACAGAGAAAGAAGCTTTTGCTCTTTCCCTACTTACCCTCACCCTCCACTAGCAAGTTCATGCTTTCACTGGTATTAGAACCTACTTCTTTGGGATTCCAATGTATACTCAAAACCAGGTGAGACATCCAACCTCATAGACTGAAAAAACTACTGGATTTTTGGACTTTACATCAGGAGACAGCCTGTGTTGGAATAGCTGGACCACAGCCTATAAGCCCCTCTAATAAATCCCTTTATGTGTGCATATGTATACATATACATATAAATTCATTCTGTCAGTTCTGTTACTCTAGAGAACCTTGACTAACATAGCTTTATTCCATCTTATAGCTTATAGTCCGTCATAAAACAGAATATGGGACAGGAGTTCAAGGCAGGGACCTGGAAACAGGAACTGAAGCAGAGGGAGGCATGGAGAAACTACTTACTGGCTTATCATCAAGCTTTCAAAATTTCTTTTTTATACAGCCCAGGACCACCTGCACCCCACACAGTGGGCTAGGCACTCCCACATCAATTGTTAATCATAAAAATACCCCATAGACTTGCCCACAGGCCAGTACAATGGAGATGCTTCATCAACTGGGGTTCCTTCTTCCAAATCATGCTAGCTCATGTCAAATTGAAAAAAAAAAAAAGAAAACCTAGTCAGCACAGTTTGTTTGTTTGTTTGTCTGTTTGTTTGTTGTTTGAGACAAGGCACCATCACCTCCCATCTTAGCCTCACAATGCTGCACCACCACACCATATTCACTGTGCCTCCTCTGCTCTTGTTCCCTTGCCCCACCAGACCGCATTTGCATAACTTAAATTCAAAGATGAAATTATGAATACATTCAAGACAACGTCAATATAAAGTTAAAACAAACACAGGCCCATCTGAGCACAGGTCCCTTTGTGACTGTGGACGAAGCAGCTGGACTGGCTGACCTGAAGCTCCATCACATCTGATACTTCCTATTACTTCGTAATGAATTTACTTCAGCTTTTGAATTACAAGTTTTAATTTTTACTTCCAGAAACACAACATGTAATAAATATCCATATGCTAATAAACCCAGTATGAATTAATAAAATAGCACAACACACATACTAATAAAAAAAACTCATCTTATGTTTCTGTTACCTTAATATGGCAGAGCACACATTTATCTCCTTTGGGGCTGGGGCTTCATTAACATAATAATATTACTTTTATTAACTTATCACTTCCCAACTACAAACAATCAAGCTATGGAAGCTGTAAGTAAATAAGCAAATTTTGGTAAATCAAAAGAAAACAATTCACAAACACTTGGAGCACAAATTTATTCATTGAAGTTCACAACCAAGAAATAGTAAAACATGGCAAAAGAAACACAGGGGCTGCCTGCTACAGTGACAGTATAGCATTTATTATATATGTATATATATGATATTCTATGACCATATGACCTATTTCCTCTGTAAAATGAATAATGATAATGTAAATTGTCAACAGGAATACTGTGTCCATAAAAATAAACATAACACACTATAAAGAACTTTCAGATAAGTAGAAAAAGCTTTGAAAATTAAAATATTATTGTCAAAATAAAACTGTGATGGGAAATGTATAGAATATAGCTAAAGAAATCTCAGCTACAGAAAAGGAGACTGAAATAGAAAAAAATGTCAAAGATTCAAAGGACTATTCTAAGATGTTTATGCTTCA
This sequence comes from Peromyscus leucopus, assembly GCF_004664715.2. NCBI lineage: Eukaryota > Metazoa > Chordata > Mammalia > Rodentia > Cricetidae > Peromyscus > Peromyscus leucopus. Next base: position 195,111 of record NW_023505355.1, on the reverse strand, counting down.
GACTGAGAGGAATCAGTCTATGCTAGGAAGTGCATGCAGCCAGGAGAACTCTGAGAATAAACAGCTCTGAGAACACAGAAAGATCCAGCAGACTTCCGAAAAGACAGCTCACCTGCAAAGAGGTGAAAGCCAAAGCATTCACCCACTTGTCAGGCCATCGAAAGTGGAAAATCAGTGTAGAAAGGCCTTTCGGGCTCCAAAATTATTTTTAACCCAGGGTTCCTATAGGCAGCTGATGGATTCTAATAAAGATATTTTCAAAACACGTGAGGACTGAAGTTTCCCTAAGTGCACCACTTCTTAGGGATGAAAAATGTTACTATAAGGAAAAGGGATAAACAAGGAGGAAGGTATTGGGTCCCTGAAATGGTGATTCCAATCCAAAGAGGAAGGAACTGAAATTCCTGAGTGACAGCCATAGTTGTACTAGAAGGTGCTCTTGAAGACTGGAATCAGAAGATCAGTGGTGAAGTTCTCATCATCATGAGAAGATGAAAACAAACAGAAGTGAAAATTCTCCAGTGGATGTGCAGGGTGACAGCGCTGTACCTCACCAAGAGGAAACCCCTCTATTGTTGGCCTGTTACTTGGTTGCGACACTGAGGAGTACAAATGTGTGCCTGTGTGAGTTCGGATTACCAGGAAGTTGTAGTTCCGGAAGAGTTAGATGGGTACAAGAGTACTGGGTGAACCTGTCACACGAAAGCAGAGAAGACAGAGTGCACAGACCAGGAAACCCACACATCATCATTAGCTAACAGAAACTATTACGAGCTCTCAGAGTTCTTACAGGATGGACCAGTGTCTTTTTGCTAATTGAACAGTTTCTATTGTCATTATCTTTTCCCTCCTGGCCACCTGTGACAGGAAAGGGAGGGAGAAGCTTGGGCATGAAGAATCCAGATTGTGGTACCACTATGAAAACAATCTCAGACAGCGACAGAGTAAAAACTGACCTTTGTGGAGTCCCATGATGCGCATCAGCGGCTGGGAGCTAGGATCCCAATCCTACTCAGTCATTAGTTAAAGGTGCCCAGAGAGAGGGCAGCAAGCCCTCTGTTCAATGTTTTAGCAGATCTCATAGGCCACTTCAGCTCCTATTACAGCTGACTGCATTTTATTGTCAGCTGACTGTTGAGAAGCCCTCCCGAAGGGTGGTTTTGTTTTTGTTTTTGTTTTTTTTTTGTTGTTTGTTTGTTTGTTTTGTAGTGACACAGCACAATTCTTCCGATATATACAACACAGAACCTAAGACAGAACCACAAGACTATATCCAATTACTTTATAGTCTGAAATCCTTTTTTTCCAGTAATGAACTATCCAGATATGGTCTAGCTATATACCAGATTTAAAAAAAAAAAAAAAAAAGACAAGCTGCTTACCTAACATACTCAGGAGTAGCTATGGCAAGAATATCCACAATAAAAGCCACTGAGTTACCCCTGGGTTCATATTGTAAGAACTCCAAGGCTCATAGCTGTGTCTATTAGAAAATCTTGAAGCCTTGGTTGCTGTCTAAATGTCCATTTTCTTCAATGTCTCTTGTTTTGCCTGCATGGAGAGAAGGTATTTTTTTAACCACTATCATCCTTAGAAGCATTGGAAAGGGCCTCAAACTTTAACAACCTACTTTCCATCAATGTACCTTTGGGATTTACAGGGTGTTTTCAAGATTGAAGCATCGCAGGCATTGCTGACCTGATATGTGCATCATATATGATGCTCATTCAAAAGGTTGCTAGCTTTCTAGTGTTTCAGAGTTCAAGGTTTAAACACAGCAGAAGATTTCATCAACACATTGTGGTCTAAACATTTCAAATTATAGTCCTCTGTGATCTTCCTAGAACATTCCTTTCTCTCTTGTAAAGTCTTTCAAACGACACAAAAAGGCAGCCAACAAACAAGGAGCTTTTATACCTTTTCCCCAGGAGCCTCCAGATCACTTAGCTCATATTCTGCCTGGAATCAGAGGCATGCTCACCCCCCTTTGCCACAAAATTTAAAAGATGCTACCTTCTCTTTGCAGCAGATTGAGACCACTACAGAAAACCATAACCAATCAATATGGAGAGTTGCGGAACCCCATCCTAATACATCTACAAAACACTCCCACACCTAAGGTTCAAAGAACATTTGCAGAAGAGGAGTGGAAGAAAACTGTGGAAGTCAGAGATCAGGGGCTTTGCTGTGAGATTGTATCTCCTAGCAAATATCAGAAGCTGCACCTGTAAAGTCTTTGACCACCTACATGTGAGCTAAACAAGAAAGCACCAAATGAACATGCCAAACTGCATGAGAAAAAGCCCACCAGGTCTTAACCCTACACAAAGAGCTACATGCAACTGAGTAAAGCTGAGACTGGGAGAAGCCGACCCTCCCCAGGGAAGAGCTCACTAACCAGCTTCCAGTGTCAAATAGTCAGGCTTGAAAACACGTGGACAAGTAACATAATATGGACTGAACAGGTTAATATTGGAATACATATGTAAATACAAATTCATATATACATGCAGTAACAATTAATGAAAATAGAGGCCATGAATTTGAAGGAGAGCAGGGAGGAGTAGCTGGGACGGTTTGGAGAAGGAAAGGGAAACAGGAAATGTAATTAAAATACAAAGCTAATAATATGCTACCACCATTACATACTACAATGTCTGCTTCTGTAAAACAATCAAACAAATACATCTGCTTTGTAGCTCAGATGTACATACTCTACTTTCAAGCTGTATTAGTAATAACAAGATTTAGCTGCATGAGACAGAACCCTGAGCTAATGTATCTTTCCCTCTTGTACAAGAGCAGCAGGAGAAGGAACAGAGGACTCTTTGCTTCAAGGACATATTGTATCATTTTACTCAGAACTGCCTTGGTTAAAACATGATGCCTTAACACATAAACATCATACCATGGCTATGCCCACATAAGGAAAAGCAGGTAAAAGAGTGACCACATAAGCCACCAAAACTCTCAGCATTCTCTTACCAGAAAGAAATAAAGAAGGAACAGCCTCCTCTATCTACCAGCCCCACGCTTTCCCCATATCCCACTTTCCTAAGAGGGATCCCTGGTGATTCACCTCATCGGGACTGATATGAAACCCCAGTACCAGAATACAAACTAATCAGTTCCTTCTACACCCTAGATATCAAGACTCTTCAATCATACCTCTTTCAAAGCCAAGCTCATCTCAGCTTTTTGTAAAATCTCACAGTGCTTTGGCTGGTTTCTGTGTTCTATGAACTGTAAATGATGCAGTTGTATTTAATGTTTGTTAGATTTTAGCTTGTAATGTCCAAGCTATGCTGATCACAAGGATGTTTCAGGAAGCTTTTGTTTGCTCCACAAAATGCATTAAGTGTTAATCTCATACTTTAAAATATGTAAGAATTACTAGGACAGTACTGTAACAGCATAGCAACTAAAATTTCTTTCATTTGGTAAATATACTATTTGTCTTGGAGTCCTCTTAAAATAAATTTCTAATAGTTCACAAAGATGTTATTATTTTTTAAATGTGTTTATCTTTCACAGCATCATAGATTTAATTTTTCAAAGCCAAAAAATACTAAGAAATGTAAGAAAATAAACCCACCTGTAATTTCTACAAAAATAAATTAACACTAATAATACTACAGCACATATTCTTCAATGAAGATAATTTCATAACTTTTCATTGAAATTACATGACAGTTTTTCATTAATCAGAAACTAGTGATTCTTAATGATTATTCTTATTCATAAACTATCAGGACTTCATCAAATATGTATTCTTATCTCTGTACTACTTTCTCAAAGCATATATTTAAGCTGCTTTCATGCTTTCCGTTTTTAGACAAAAAAAAAAATGCTTGGCTTTCAGAGGTGTAGTGAAATATCACACCATCTACAGCCATAAAACTAAGTACAAAAGTATTTTTATGTATTTCATTTTTCCATCCCAGGGGTTTATAAGCATCAACACATAAATTTTCAAGAAAAAGGATTCCTGCAGTATAAATTTATATGTTTGAATATCTTATACAATTCTGGCAAGATACAATAAGATATATTCTCTCAACTTTCAAATAAAATTTCTAAAAAATATTTTGAATGTTAATCATTAATTATATCTACCCCTTCTTGTCTGCATCACAGAGTTATGATGAAAATAAATGAAGAAATAAATTTCAGAGAAGTTTGAGCTTTTGGAAGGAAGAACAGTATACAAAAGTGAACTATTATTTTATCTACAAACTAGAGACTAATTTTGAAATAAATCATTACACTGTATTAAATATAGATATCCCTCCCAAGTCATCAGTGTCCATCACAATAAAAGTTAAATCACTAATTGCTTGATTGTTTCCCTTTTTCTGAAATATCTCCTCAAATCCAAAGTACTTCATGGAAATGATCTCTCCTATAATGAAAAAACAATGCATACTGCTGGGAATAAATGGACACTTGCTTATATGAAGGGAAAAATTGCAGAGATGAGTACTACTCATGTAAAATTCAAAAGGGTATCTACCCATGGTGGGCAACAGAATTGTAAAACTGAAATCAGGAAGAACAGTCCCTTCCTTTATGTTTTGCTTATTAAACCATTGTTGATAGCCTATTGCTTTTTATATTGGCTTTTGGAATTGTTTGAAAACCAAAGGAAAAAATTGATGTCTATACAAAACATGAACAATACTAAATACAGGAAAAAAAACTATGTGGATGCTTATAATATCACTCACCTTCCCTATACCTTTTTAAGTGATTATAATAAAAAATATTTTATTACAAGATTTTTAATTACTTGCATTTTCACAACTAATAACTAGTGCCAGCAAAGTATTTTGCTTTATTACTTTCTGTGCCTTTTAAAAATAAACCATTACAATCAGGTATGATTTTAACAAGCTAAGCCAACTATAGATGCCCACAGGAGAGCCCTGCATTCATTATCTCTTGCCTTTGTACAATATCTGGGATTTATTCAAGAATATATTACATAAGTTGTTTGCCCAGTATCCTCTAATATTCTCCAACAATGTCATTTATGTTTATTCCCCTAAAAGATTATCTGGCTACTTCTGTTCATAGCTTCATACATTTTCATATAATTATAACCTCATTGTCATAAATACGATTTATTCTTGCCTTGCAAGACCTTTTTTGAAAGCTACATTAAGGAAAGGGAAAGCTAAACACACACGTTACCAAGTAAGTTCAATTAGCCACTCCTAGAGTGCCCTGTACATCAATGGATCTTAGAAATTATTGTACATGACAGCTAATATTGACTTAGCACTCACCATTTTCTGAGTTGTAAGCTCAGCACTCTAAATCCATCTCTGCTATTTCTGAAAAGAAATCCAAAGATCCAACATTTAGAACATTATCGTCTTCTTGTAATGTTTAGAAATTTACAATGGTGTCAGCTTTAGTCACCAGATCTCTGAGTACTTTTTGCACATTCATTACCTTTTGTTTCCATTTCCCCTGTAAGTACTGATCTGAGCTCTGTGACAGCTCTCTCCTGCCTGTGTCTCTCTTGTGACTATGCTGTTGAGGTTCCTACTGCTTGCTTCGAAATTGCTTATACCCCCGGAATCCTTATACATTTGTTAAAGCTGAATAATCGCCCTCCACAAACTTCTGAGTTATTGTTTACTTAATAAATTGTGCTTTTTCCAACAAATTCTCTCGGCCTGGTACAGTTACCTAATTTCCATGGGTATAGCAAGGATCTCACGACATTTTGCAATTGTAAACTTCTTGACTCTATTTTACTTCATGGTTCTACAGTTTTGCTGAAGTTAATATGGGGGAGTAAATCAACCACTCTGACTCATCCACCATCTTTACCAGAAGCAGAACTCTTAATGTTCATTTGTAGTAGATTAAAGCCAGGATCTGTGTTAAATCATAAAAATCGCGGTCAGAGCTGAATAGAAAATAATCAAGTGAAGCCATGTGAGGGAAGAACAGCCCTAAAAGCCTGCCAGCAAGTCCATGCAGCAGGGCTAGTCTAGCCAGATCATCTCTCCTGGCCTTACCAGACAGTGGCAAAATAGCATGAAATAGAACTTGTTTTATTTCAACTATCTTCTGTTTCCTTCTCCTGCTAGAAATAGACAATGATGCTCTGATCCACTCATAAAATTTAGTTTTATTTTTAATTCTTAGCCTTAGATTTTTTTTCAAAACAAACAGTACATAATTTTTTCTAGGCCCTAGTCTCTGCAATTCCTATACATGGTAAAACTCTTCTCCATTACATCAGCCTCACTTACTCAATAAGCCCTCTGGAGCCCACTGTAATCTCAGGCCTCCCTTGGTCTAAACCCATCCTGCTAACACTATTAGTCTACTACAGCTCTAAAGCATTAGCCAGAGTCTGTTAAATTGATGTGGCAAGAATCTAATGGGATCTTTGCCTTTTCCATAAGCTTGCCTAGGTCTGCCTTGCTTGCCCACCCTAGTTGTTGAATCTAGGTTGAGTACCCAAACCCTACAATGCTTACCTTTACTAAATTCCTTGATTTCGATTTAAACAAGGATCGAGAAATAAGAAATAATGAAGGCCATGTTGACACTTATAGACACATTCACTTAGCAGTGACATGTGGCCATGTAGACATTAAAAAAGAAACTATATATTCAAGTTATTTTATTAAAGAGGAAATGTAACATAAGTGAATAGCATGAGCAATTTTTGCTAAAATAAGAAAAACCAAATGAAATTAGGACACTTTTTTAATACAACAGAAAAACTAACACTGGAAGAAGCGGAAAATCCAAACATCCCTATAAAGTCATTGAATTTGTCATTGTTTCCAACAAAGAAAACATCAGTCCGGAAATGCTTCCCTGGTAAACAGTTCCAAACATTTAGGCAAAGACTGATACCTACTTTACATATGCTCTTTCAGATGACTTAGAAGGAAGGGCTACTTCTGAATTTTGGTTTTGGGGGTTAAGATGATCCTGAGTCTAAAACAAGATTACTTTTCTTTAATGATGTGACCCTGGTAAGTTACCACATACCAGAGCAGGACACACTCTAAAAACTAGTTGGGCAGCACAAACTAGACTCAATGGGGATAAAAGAAGGAGGAGAGAGAGAAGGGAGCAGGAGGAGAAGGAGGGGGAGGAGGAGGAAGAGGAGGAGGAGAAGAAGAAGAAGAGGAGGAGGAAGAAGAAGAAATCTCAAAGTAGCATTTTTCCATTTTTTATTGAAAATGGATTTTTTTCATACATTATATCCTGATTACAGTTTCCCTTCCCTCAAACCTCCCAGTTCCTCCCACATCCCCTTCCATCACAATCCACACCCTTTCTGTCTCTCATTAGAAAACAAACAGCCATCTAAAAAAATAATTAAAATAAAATAAAAAAACAACCAATCAGAATAGAACAAAATAACCAAATAAGAAAAAAAGCCAAAGAAAAAGCACAAGAAATGATACAAACACAAATACACATATTCACACACACACACACACACACAGGAATCCCATAAAAACAAAAAATCAGAAGCCATATTATATGTGTGTATACATGTATATGTATGTATGTATGTATTATACAAAAGATCTGTACAGTAAAAATATATAAAAAATAATGAGCTGATTTTTTTTAAGAAAGGCTCTGACTAAATATTATGAGACAAAGAACCTCCAAAGATGCCACTGTGTTCATTTTGTGTTTGCCATTCACTGCTGGGTATGGGGCCTGCCTAGAAGAATGGTTTGTATTCCCTGTGAGACTCTATTGGAGAAAAAGAGTTTTTTGTTTGTGAGTGGTTATCAATGGAGGTAGCTTTTTTTGGTTAAGGATGGGGCTTGTGTCCACTTTTCTCAGCACTGGACCCATCTGCATGCTGTCATAGCCTCTGTGTTTATATGTGTGTAGGTCCAACTGTACTTAGAAGGTCTTGTTTCCTTGTGTAGTACAAATTTGCATTTCCCTGATGGCTAAAGATATTGTGATTTACAGTGTTTCTCGGCCATTTCTGTTTCATCTCTTGAGAACTCTGTTTAATTCTATACCCATTTTAATAGCATTATTTGTTTTGTTTTTGTTTTTGTTTTTGTTTTGTTTTTTTTGATGTCCGGCTTTTTAGTTCTTTATGTATTTGAGATACTAATCTATCAGATGTAAAATTGATATTCTTCCACATTTGCAAGTTGCTGCTTTGCTGAAATAATGGTGTCCTTTGCTGTGCCAAAGGTTTTCATTTTCATGTGGTCCCACTTAATTGTTGATCTTAATTCCTGTGCTATCGTATCTTGTTCAGAAAGTCCTTTCCTATACCAATGAGTTCAAGGCATTCCCTACATTTTTTTTCCTATCAGATTTGGGTATCTTGTCTTACATTGCAGTCCTTGATCCAGTTGGAGATCAGTTATGTGTGTGATGAAAGATAAGGATCTGTTTTCATCCTTCTGCATACAGCTATCCAGTTTGAACAGAACCATTTATTGAAGATGTTATATTTTTTCCAGCGTGTATTTTTAGCTTCTTTGTCAACAATCAGTAGGTGTCCATAGGTGTACAGAATTATGTCAGGGTCTTCAGTTCTATTACATTGGCCAACTTTTCTGTTTTTATGACAATACAATACTGCTTTTATTGCTATAGCTCTGTGATACAACTTGAAATCTGGATAGTGATACCTCCAGAATTTTTTTTTTTTAAGGAGTGTTTTAGATGTCTCATGTGTGTTTCCTTATGAAGTTAAAGGGTTGTTTTTTTTCAGTTTCTGTGAAGAATGAGTTGGGAATTTGATGGGAATTGTATTGTATCTGTAGATTGCTTTTGGTAGAGTAGCCATTTTTACCATATTAATCCTACTGATCCATGAATAAGATACTTCTTTTTTTTTTTTTTTTTTTTTTTTTGGTTTTCAAGACAGGGTTTCTCTGTGTAGCTTTGCGCCTTTCCTGGAGCTCACTTGGTAGCCCAGGCTGGCCTCGAACTCACAGAGATCCTCCTGGCTCTGCCTCCGAGTGCTGGGATTAAAGGCGTGCGCCACCAACGCCGGCGAATAAGATACTTCTAATCCATGAATATAAAATACTTCTGATATCTTCTTCAAAGATACAGAGATCCTGGCAAGTTCAGAAGACAACTTACACAGACAGACAGACAGACAGGGGGTCATTATGGTATATCTTCCCAAAAGGCTCCTGTGGTTAAAGGTTTGGACCCCAATGCAAAGCAAACTTGAGTTGAAGGCAGTGATTGGATCACATATGACTCTATCAATGTATTATTCTAATCCATTAATTGAGTCATGAATGAGTGGCACTCAGGGTAGTAGGAAGGAAGGTAAGGACTTAGAGAAAGTGGTTGCCAGGTATGCCTATGAAAGGCCTGTCTTATCCTTGGCCTCTCCCTCTCTGACTTCCTTCTCAGCATGAGATCAGTGGCTCTGCCCGCTATGCACACTTCACCACGATAATCCACCCTCACAGGGCCCAAGCAAGGCTCTCAAGCTACCATGACCCAAATCTCTGAAACCATGAACCAAAATAGGCCATTCTTCTCTTGAGCTATTTATAACAGTAGATAGTCACAGAGCCATCTAAGGTAAACACCAAGGGGGATTTCTCATATTAGTTCCCGATCCTTCACACTTGAAGTTTCTCCTGTGACTAACAGCTTCAATTTGTGGGATGCATTTATTACAATTGGAGCAACACTGTTACCTTTATTAATATTAACTATAGTCCACAGTATACATTAACATTCATACTTTGTGTTGGATATTTCTTTGTTTTTGAACAGAAGCACACTGTGATGTATGCACCATTACAATTCCATACAAGTCCCCCTTGCTTCCCTAAAAAGCCCTTGTGCTCCACTCTCCTGGCCAAAACCCTGGGAAACACTTTTCACTGTTTTCAGAGTCTGACTTGTTTGCAAAATGTCATTTGGAATCATACAGCATATAACTATTTATATTGACTTCTTTCAGTTCCTCCAGGTTTTCTCATGATTGAAAATTCATTTTCTTCTCATTCCTAGACAGTATTTGACTGTAATGAACTACCATAGGTAATTCCTTAAACATCCTTCTATACTTGGGGACAAATAACTAGAGCATACTGCTGCGTCATATAGGAACCCTACTTTTGCTTTATGAAGAACCACCGAAGTGTCTTCAAAGTGGTTGTACATTTTGTCTTCCTACCAGTAATCAATGAAACTTCTTGTGGCTCCAGGTCCTAACTAGCACTTGGTGGTATCTATGTTCTGGATATTATGTAGCAATTTTTGTATTTAAAATGACTAGGACAAATAACTGAGTTTAATCAAGGCAGTAGGCTTCTAGTCAACATACAAAAGAGTTTATTTTATATACTAGCAACAATTAGAAAATATTTTTAAATACTACTTATAATAGTTTACAAATACTAAATCACTGAGGATGTTCAGTGATTAAGAGCACTTTCTGCTCTTCTAGAGGACTTGAGTTCAATTCTCAGTATCTACATGGCAGCTTACAACTATCTGTAAATCAGCTCAGGAAACTCAAAGCCCTCTTCTGCCTCCATGGGTGCCAGGCAAGCATGTGGTACTCAAACCAAGAAGAAGAAGAAGAAGAAGAAGAAGAAGGAGGAGGAGGAGGAGGAGGAAGGAGGAGGAGGAGGAGGAGGAGGAGAAGAAGAAGAAGAAGAAGAAGAAGAAGAAGAAGAAGAAGAAGAGAGAGAAAGAAGAGTAATACACAGAATTTTTAATTAAAATAGTTTTAAAATACTATAGGATGATTGTAATAAAGCATTTACACTGAAATTTTTAACATTAAACATTTTTTCAGGATTTTTGTTTTGAGATAGAATATAACTATGCAGCCTAAACTAGCCTCAAATACTCAATTCTCTTTCCTCAGCCTAATGATAGATGAATTACAGCATGTGTCATCATGCCCAACCTTTAAAGCACTTCTCAAAGAAATTTAAAGAAACCGAAATGATTGAGATGCCATTATCACCCATCAGAAGAATCATCAGTGTTGAGAAATCATACTTCCCAAACTACTCTGTATATCCAATTCAAAACAAATCAAAATATCAGGAAGGCTTGTTTTAAGAACTGTCTAAGTCATTTAGAGCCAGAGGGATCAAGAAACACCAGGAGGCATGGCCTACAGAATCAACTAAGCAGGGCTCATAGGGGCTCCCAGAGACTGAAGCAGCAGTCATGGAGCTTGCGTGGGTCTGTGCTAGTTCCTCTGCATATATATTTATGGTTGTTAGCTTGATGTTTTTGTGGGACTCCTAATAGGGGAAATGGGGGTCTCCCTGACTCTTTCACCTGCTCTTGGGGCCCTTTTCCTCCTACTGAGTTGCCTCACTCAGCCTTGATATGAGGGGTTTTGCCTAGTCTTAGTGTATTGTTATGCTGTGTTCAGTCGATATCCCTGAGAAGCCTGCTATTTTCTGAAGAGAAACAAAGGAGGAGAGGATCTGGAAAAGCTTGAAGGTGGGGAGACTGGGAAGAATGGGGGAAAGAAAACTGCAGTCAAGATGTTTTGAAAACAAAAAAAAGAAGAAAATAAACTTAAAAACAAAACTAACTCATTTTAAATTTTTTTATGTAAGTTTAAAGGATCTAGAGTAATAAAACTGTTTGAAAAAGAACACCTTCATTTCCTGTCTTAAATTGCCTAGTGATAGACAAGTAAATCAATAGAACAGAAGAGTCCGGATGCAAGCTCACCAGGAGAGATCATCAACATAGATACTAAGTCAGTTCAATGAAGAAAGATGGGTCATTTGAATAAATTGTACTGAACCAACTGAACCTTTATAGGAACAAAAACAGAAGATGGTCCTTGAACACTACCCTCTTATCCCTTTCCTATGCTCTAAATGTGATAGGTAGATAGATATATGATAGGTAGGTAAGTAGGTAGATCAGTAGATAGATAGAATCATGATGACTAGAACAAAGATTTCCTAGATCAGATCAAAAAATATGAACTATAATCATAAAAAAAATCAAAAAGGGGCTAGAGAGATGGCTCAGCAGTGGGAGCACTGGCTGCTATTCCAGAGGACCCAAGTTCACTTCCCAGCACCCACATGGCAGCTCAAAATTGTCTGTAACTCCTGTTCTAGGCATCCAATGCCTCATACAGACATACAAGCAGGCAAAACACCAATGTATACATCAAATATAAATAAATAAATAAAAAAATAAGTAAATAAAAATAAAATCAATAAATTTTATATCATTAAATTTGAAAATTACTGCTACTCAAAAATACTGTTATGAAAATTAAAAGGAAATCCCAAGATTAGTGGAAAAAATCTTTGAAGATGCATATCTAAGACTCATATATACACAAATTAAGTATAGCAGTATACATATAAAAAGAGATAAGATTCCAGAGATTACAGAAGACTATGTGAAGCTATTTGTCTCTGCATATGATACTAGAATTTGGGGTCAGCAAACAAAGCAGTCTGAAAGTGAGATACAAAATAAGAGAAGCAAAGGCAGAGAAACCTATAAAAGTAAGTAGAAGTCTCCAAAGACCGACTAGGGTCTCTCAATCTCTCACAGCCTTCAACTTTGCCAGTCTTGTGACTACAGTGACATAAACATCTGCTGGGACAAAGTGGATATCTTTCAACAGAAATTCACCCATTATTCCTGGAGACAAGAAGTCTGAGCATAAAGCATAGACAAGTTGATTCCTTCCCAAGGCACAGAGAGATACCTGTCCCATGCTTCTAACTAGCTTCTGAGAGTTTTCTGAGGGTCTTCAGCTTTCAGTAGCTTTTGCTACATCACCCTAATCTCCCTCACCTTGGCATGTATTCAATCTAGATGCATGTCTGTTATCTCAGTCCAGATTACTCTTTTTATATAAGAGCAAACATTGTATTGGATGAGGACTCACTGTACCGAGCTGTAATGACAAAAAATCAGATGTCACACTGATGACTTTGAAGATAGCAACTGAGGTCAGAGTCAATGGGCACAAATTCTCTCCAAGAGCACCAGAGAGCAGCAGGGCCCCGCCAGCACTCTCACTGTAGCCCCAGTAACCACACTAGAGCTCTGATCTATGAACTATAAGATGATACATAAGCCAGGAGTCTGTAACCATTTGTTACAACTGCCGTAGAAATGAATACAAACAGGTATTCCCATGCGGCCTTCACAGATCAGAAAGTAAAGCAGAGAAGCCAAGGTCTAGGCCAGCATTAGCTGGTGACATAGCCCTGCCCATACACTGGAGATCTGGGTTCAGTAGCTGGTGACAGAGCCCTGCCCATACACCAGGGACTGGGTTCAGTTCAGGATTCTTTCCACAGTGCAGACAGCTTTCTATATAGGACCAGGTTCATGTCAACAAAAGACTCAAAGAAACTCTAAGTACAGAGTCTTGGAAGACACCTCCATTTTCTGAAAAAGAAGTCATGGATATTATTGCCCTCAAAGCCTTGTGCACGTGAACTGAGAATGGGTAGCACCAGCATGTGTGAAATCATTTTGCTGTGCCCAGAGATCTGTCAGGTATGTAACCTGAAGACTGAAACCAAAATTCCAATTTAAAGGATTTTATTCAGGATCTGGCCAAGAGGCAAGAGCCAAGTACATATATCAATCATTTTAAGCAATTTTACATCAATTTATGCTAATGACCCTCCTCTAGCTTAGAGTTGGGAGTCTCAGTTTATAAGAAATCAAATAAATGACCCTGACCTTTTTCAAAAATTGAAAAATTATTCCGAGAAGTAATTGTTTTATTTGGACAGTAGGTTAAGTGTCAGAGTTAATACATCTCTTAGAAAAACTGACTTAACATACTAAATTATAAAGCAATTTAAAGTGTCTCCAGGCCTCCACATCCTTGACAACATTAGTAAGTGTTTTTGAAGTAAACAAATGTATAGACAGACCACAGCAGCTACATATTTTTAACCCATGCAGCTGTCATTCACGTAAAAGATATGTAGCCAGTGATCCCTAGAACTGCACCTCTCACAGTGCCCTAAAGTTCAAGGTTTTTCAGGACTCTATACTATTCTGCACATTCATAAAAATCTGTCCTTGTTCATAGGTGGGGAAGTAGCTGAATACACTGATTTTTAGAAATAAGAAGTGTCTTTCTTGATAATCTCCCTACTCCTAAATCAGAGAGCATAAAATTAAATTTGAAATTAAAGTTTCCCCTTTAATTTAAGTTTCATCTTTTATTACGTTTATTATTTGCACACTTATACAAATTCTGCCTTTTGTTAAAGAAATGCTTTAAAACACAAAGGAAGGGGGCTGGAGAAACAGCTCGGCATGATTTGTGCCCCACACAGGCAAAATGGACGGCCAGTGTTTTATTATGCATGTTAAGAGCATTCCTTGTTTTCCCATATTAACAACATCCAGTTTTTTATCTGAAGTAATGATCAGGTACATTGTAAGTCAAGGTGAAAGTTTTTCCCCAGAACTGTTTTCTTAACACGAGAGTGAGAAAAATGCTATAGAATCTGCGGATGTAAACAAAGAAACCAGTGTGTGCAGGCTATAGGAGCCTTTAGCTCTTTGTATCGCTCACTTATAGTAGTTCATGGAATACAGTCTAGCGCTCACCAGACCACCAGGACAGATGACCATCTTTTTACCTTAAGAAATTCTACCCTAATATTGAAATACATGCAAAATAACTTTTTTTAATTCTAGACTCCATCCCTTTTTCTTTTCTTTTTTTTTAAGAAAATTTTTTCATTCATTTTACACACCAATCAAGATCCCCCTCTTCCCTCCTCCCACCCCCAGCCTTCCCCCTCAACTCACCCCCCACTTCTGCCCCACACACAAGAAGGAAAGCCTCTCTTGGTGAGGCACATCCAGTAGAGGCAAGTCCAAGCCCTTCCCCTTGCCCCAAGGCTGCAGGAGGTGTCCCATCATAGGTAGTGGGCTCCAAAAAGCTCCCTCATGCCCCAGCGGATGGGTTCTGATCCTACTGCCCCCCACCCCCGTGGGAGCCCATTCTCGGGTTCCTCGTGGCTTTACCCAGCAGGTCCACATGGAGGATGATTAGGACCACGGGCCTGAGTGCAGGTGTCTGAGATGGTCTGCACTTGGCTGTGCTGGGGGAGGAGGTCTTTTGCTCCACCCCTTGGCATCTCTATAAAAACCCTGGGGCAGAGACAGTCAGGGGCCCACTGGAAAAGGTTCCAGGTCCTCTCGAGGCTATCCTTTATTTTCTATCTGTTTATCTCCGCAAGATTCTCCGCAATAAATCTTTCTATCTAATATTTCCTGCTGTTCACACTCAAGAAAACTCTGGGGAGCTGTGGGGTTGGTGGGTAAACGCCCCCCCCCCCACACACACACCCCAAGCAGATCAAGCTACACAACTGTCTCATCATGCAGAGGGCCTAGTCCAATCCCATGCAGGTTCCATAGCCATCGATCCAACTTTAATGAGTTCCCACTAGTTTGGTTTGGTGTCTGCATGTTTCCCCATCATGATCCTAATGCCTTGCTCATAGAATCCCTCTTCTCTCTCTTTGACTGGACTCCTGGAGCTCTGCCTGATGTTTAGCTGCGGATCTCTGCATCTGCGTCCATCTGTCATTGGAGAAAAAGCTTCATGATGACAGGGTATTCACCGGTTTGATCACTGGACTGGGTAAGCCAGTTCAGATCAGGCACCCTCTCCACTATTGCTAGTAGTCCAAGCTGGGGTCATCCTTGGGGATTCCTAGCAACTTCCCTAGCACTGGGTTTCTCTCTATCCCCATGATGTCTCCCTCTATCATGGTATCTCTTTCATTGCTTTCCCACTCCACCCCTGTTCCAGTTCAACCATCCTATTCCCTTATGTTCTCATCCCCCATCCCCTACCCTCCATTGCCCACCCCTCATCCCCAGTTTACTCATGGAGATCTCATCTATTTCCCTTCCCAGGGTGATCTATGCATCCCTCTTTAGGTCTTCCTTGTTACCTAGCTTCTCTGGAGTTGTGGATTGTTGTCTGGTTATCCTTTGCTCTACATCTAGTATCCACTTATGAGTGGGTACATACCATGTTTGTCCTTCTGAGTCTAGACTGCATTCCTACTGGACCATTTTGGTGATGTACCCTCAGAGAGGCAATCCTCCCACCACAAGTATCCGAGGTCTCATGCCCTGCGCTTCCCCTTTGTCTTTCTACACTGTTGGCTTCTTTATCACGTATCAAACTTGCTTTCACCTGTGGGCAGCCATGAAATTCACAGCCACTGAGATGATAAGGTTCGGCAACTCAGCATCACCAGACGCTTATCTGTGTGCATGTGACAGAACAGCAGACATCAGTCAGCACAAAGGAAAAAAGACAGGGACTTCTTCACACAAAGGCAGGGACTGCTTCACACAAAAACTCCCAAACTCCCATAGTTCCACGGTGCCCTGGACCCAAAGATCCACATTATCTTAATGCTCTACTGTCAACACCATAAAATTCATTTTCCTTTGCCCTAGGTGCAACACTTCTGTAGCCAGTTCTGTCCAGAGACAACAGTAGTTCTCCTGATATGCTGTGCCTTCTAGGGAACAGGTTTCATATATGGGAGTCATCTTCCTTACAAAGCTTCCAGGTGCTAGTGGTTACTAGCCTTATTAAAGTCTGGAATTTTACTTTTTAACATTTATTTTATTATTTTGGAGAGTGTCACACAATGTACTATATTTACATTTTCACCCTTCTTCCCCCTCCAACCCCTCCCATGTCTTCCCAGTTCCCCTCAACTTTAATTATTGTTGTTGCACACACAGGTGAGTGTGTGTGGTGTGTGTGTGTGTGTGTGTGTGTGTGTGTGTGAACTGCTGAGTCCATTTAGTGTTGCTCACATGCATATATGTTTTAGGAATGGCTGCCTAGGGTTGATGACCTATAGGGAAATGTAGCCCACCATCAAAGAAGCCTTTTGAAGCAGATGGAAACCATCACAGAAATCCACAATAGATTAATATGCAAAGAGCAAGAAAATATGAGGTGTCCATCCCCAATTGATAAATCTACAATGCAACCCCTAGACCTAAGGCTCAGGGCACATCTTGGAAGAGGGGATGGAAAGGTTGTAAGGACAGAGGACCAGGGTATCTGCTGTAAGATAGTGTCTTCTGTAAATGATAGGGAGCTGCATGCACAAAATGTTAACATCCAGTATTTTAAACTTTGGGCTTTGTTCTGCTTCTCCACAATCATTCACATACTGGTGAATCTCTTAAAAGAGATTTGAAACAAATACTGGTAAAGGTCTGAAATGATCTGTGAAAGGACGCTTTGATTTCCCTGAAAAACAGAGTGTATTCCATTAGCATCCCAGCAGCACCCTGAATGCACTGCTGGGACTGCACACACCCTCTTATCTCTCTTGCCTTAGTCTCACATTCTGTGCTGCAGCAAGGAAAATGGAAGTCTAAAATGCAATTTTTCCCTAGAGGTAACATTTTATGTACTATTATTAAGCTTGCATTGTGTGTCAGGTATCTAAAAAGAACACATAAAAATGACCTCTTTCTAAAATGGTCTTTTCTATTACCTGTCAGAGTAAAGCCTTTGTAACTCTTCCAGATACCATAAAGCCTGAGGACAGGACTTTCCTGTGGGAGGCCAGCTCCCACCTTTTCCAGGGTTCCTATGAGGAGGAGAGAGAGATAAGAAAATATTAGATAGAAAGATAGTGAAGAGGAGAAAAACAGAAACACAAATGAAGGGAGCTTTGGAGGACCTGGGTCAATACCCAAGGGCCTTTTCCGTTTATTCGGTTTTTTCAAAGGGCTTCTTATAACAATCCAAGGGGCAGGGCAAAAGACCTCCCCCTTGCTAGATCAAAGCACACCACACAGTTAGACCCTTCCAAACACCAGGTAACCATGCCCTTGGTCAAATCATCCCCTTATGCAGCCCTGCTGGGTAAAGCAAGCTCAGATTCTTCAACCCTGAGTAAGTTCTCACTAGGAAACCTCTATGGGTCTCTACACTTTCCTAGACGTGCCATCATGGCTGCCAGCAACATGAATATTCACTGGGTTTTTTCTATGATCTCTCCTTGTCATGTTTTTCTTTAACTTCTATAACATTCTCCCATATGCAATTCACAGCTCTGTATAGGTAGGAATTTTTCCCAACCCTTGGTCTTTGTTCTTCCCTATTTACACAAATGGATGATACTGTCCCTATAGAACACGAGGGCACAGATTCCCATTCTCCTTAACATTTCCACCCCAAACCTGTTAAGAGTTTTCAGTTTCTGAAGCTGTTCTTTTGTAAGGATAACGGTTACTTGGATGATTCTGTTAAAGTTAACTGCAACAATGTTTATTCTTTCTTAACTGGTGCTTACCAAATGAGTTTGAATTAATACTGAGCACTCCATGCAACAAGCTTCCATAGTTTTCATAAAGTTCTTCATTGATAAACCCCAACATGTCTTTAGTGTTGTCTCCAGAAGAGCAAATCATGGTGAAGAACAGGAAATATCCTTATGTATTAGTATAAAAACAGACCTGTTTACCAAAGGAAGTCATTCCAAAGGAGAACAAGAAACAGAAATGTAACTCCATCTCCAACCACAATGTTGAAAAGGGTTCAACAATCATCAAAGGCAAACTGAAAGTGCAGGAAGCTTAGCAGAAAGAGATTCTCTCTGTGTGTGGAAAACCTCATACAAATCCAAAAGCAGTCCATGTTTTCTGTGGCAAAGCCAGGGAAGCGAAATCAGCCATCTTCTTGGTTGTGACTCTGGGCTGTAACTTAACTGTTGTTCTTTATTAGTGTAATATTAATTGTACAAAATAATAGTTCTATTATTATGTGTCCATACATGTATATAATGCACTTTGATCATTTTTCCACTTTCTTTCATATCTTTTTTTAATATTGTATTAGGGTTCTCTAGAGTAGCAGAACTTATAGAATGAATATATATGTATATATATATATAGTGTTGGTGTACTATACATATATATATATATAGAAGAGAGAGAGGGGGGGAGGGGGACTTATTAAAATGACTTACAGGCTGCAGTCCAGCTAATCCAACAATGCAGTCTGTGAACTGAATGTCCAAGAATCCAGAAGTTGCTCAGTCCATGAGGCTGATATCTCAGCTGTCTTCTGTAGATCTGGAATCCTGAAGAAGTAGGCCCCAATGCCAGTGAAGGAATGGGTGTGCTAGCAAGGTGAGGGCAAGCAGGCAAAGAGCAAAGTCTCCTTCTTCTAGGTCCTTATATTTAAGGTGTGTGTCTTCCTGCCTCAAAATCTGGATTAGAAGCAGATCTTCCTATTTCAAATTAAGCAAAAAATCACTCACAGTGGTGCCCTCCATTTTTTGGCCTTTAATTAATTCCAGATGTAGTCAAGTTGGACCACCAAGAATAGCCATCAAAAATATGGATTCTACATTTGAGAGAAATATGAAATATTTATTCTCTAAGGTCTGGCTTATTTTGCTTAATAGGTGAACTCCAGTTCCATCTAATAAAATTTGAATAATTTCATTATTCTTTAATGTTAGTACTCCACTGTATATATAAACAGCACATTTTCTTTATCCATTCATCTACTTTTGGGCACCTGGGTGTTTCTGTAACTTGGCTAATGTAAATAGTGCCTAATTTAAATGGGTGTATACTGGCTAATTCCTTTGAGTCAATACCCCTGAGTGGTACAGCAGGAGCAAACAGAAGCTCCATTTTTAGCTTTTTTGAGGAACCTCCACATTGATTTCTCTAATTGCTTATTTATGTTACTCTAGCAACAGTGGATAAAGTTGCCTTTTGCTTGCATCCTTTCCAATTTATTTATGCAACAGGATTTTGTTTATGCAGAAAAAAAGAGCAGTGGGAAAAAACAGAGAATAAAAACTGAGGAATTACACATTTATACAAAGCAGGCTCATGATAAAGAAAGGTAGGAACAATTTAGTCTGCATTGTCAAGGTAGTGAAGTTGCTTGGCTTCCTTAACTGAAGCAAGACAAAATTAATAGAAGGAATATGTGCCCAAGCCAGTTTTATAAGGGAATTAAGTAGCACTTCCTGACCTGAAAAAAAAATGTATCCAAAGATATGTAACAACCAAATAAAAGCCAGCATAAGTCTTATATAAAAATATTAGTAGAATAGTAAGAGATAAGAAAAACAGATGAAAGTTGAAGACTATTCTTATTAACATTGCATAAAATTGAAAAATATAACCAAATATAAACGAGTATAAAACACTGGAGGAAAGCAAGTGCCTATATAAAGTGAGTTTCAAAAGAGAATTGTGATGTGTGGAGATGGCTCAGTGGGCAAAGTACTTGTTGCACAAACATAAGGAACTAACTCATATCCCTAGCACCCATGTAAAGGCAAACACCACAATGTGTGTTGTGTTGTGTGTGTGTGTGTGTGTGTGTGTGTGTGTGTGTTGTGTGTGTATAACCACAGTGCTGGCCTGAGGACAGTGAGAGCTAGATGGTCTGTCAGTCTAAAACAAATGGTAAGTTTCAGGTTTGGTGAAAGACCCTGTCTAAAAAAATAAGGTGAGAGACCTCTCAAAAGAATACAGTGAGATTGACTGAGGAAAACACCTTTGGCTTTCCACAAGTGCAAGCATGGATAAATACAACCACATTCACACATATGTGTATGCACGTCTTTATATCATTTCTTGTTTCTGTGATAAAATATTCTGACAAAAGCAACTTAGGATATAAAGGATTTATTTAGCTCACAATTCCAAATTTCTGCTCATCATAGCGGGAAAGTCACAGGGCTGGTCACATTACATCCACAAATCAAGCCACAGAGAGCAAAAGAGTGCTGCATGCTAGTGTCCAGCTCACATCTTCCACTATTTCATAGTTCATAATCCCCTTACTAGGTAATATGGGTAGTACAGTAGTTGTTCTTCACACTTCAATTCATGCAATCAAGATATCCTCCACAGGCATGTTCACAGACTAACTCAATCTGGATAATTTCTCACTGAGGCTCTTCCCTGGTGATTCTAGTTTGTGTCAAGTTGACAATAGTCTTTAAAAATTCCAACACTTGATCCATCCATTTGCTTGCAAACCTTATGATGTCATTGTTTCTCTCTGCTGAGTCATATTCCATTGTGTATATGTACCACATTTTATTATCCATTCTTCAGTTGAAGGCATCTAGGTTGTTTCCAGTTCTGGCTATTACAAACAATGCTGATATGAACATAGCTGAGCAAGTCCTTGTGGTATGATTGAGCATTCCTTGGGTATAGCCCAAGATGGGTATAGCTGATCTGGGGAGATTGATTCCCAATTTTCTTTCTTTTTTTTTTTTCCTTTTATTTTATTTTACAATACCACTCAGTTCTACATATTAGCCATGATTCCCTTGTTCTCCCCCCTCCTGTCCCCCTCCCCTTCCCCCAGCACACCCTCCATTCCCACCTCCTCCAGGGCAAAGCCTCCCCCGAGGACTGAGATCAACCTGGTAGACTCAGTCCAGGCAGGTCCAGTCCCTCCTCCCAGACTGAGCCAAGTATCCCTGCATAAGCCCCAGTTTCAAACAGCCAACTCATGCAATGAGCACAGGACCCATGGTACCACTGCCTAGATGCCTCCAAACAGATCAAGCCAATCAACTGTCTCATCTATTCAGAGGGCCTGATCCAGTGATTCCCCAATTTTCTAAGAAAGTGCCATATTTGATTTCCAAAGTGGTTGTACACAGCTTGCATTCCCACCAGCAGTGGAGAGTTCCCCTAGCTCCACATCATCTCCAGCATAAGCTGTTTTCAGTGCTTTTGATCTTAGCCATTTGACAGGTGTAAGTGGTATCTCGAGTCATTTTGATTTTGCATTTCCCTGATGAAAAATCCTTCTGAGTGAGGTAACCAGACTCAGAAAGACAAATCATGGTATGTACTCACTCATAGCGAGAATATTAGATGTAAAACAAAGATGACTGGACTGCTAACTCACATCTCCAGGAGGCTACCTAGAAAAGAGAACCCCAAAAAAGACACAGGATCGTCCAGTGACAGAGAATGGATGAGATCTACATGAACAACATGGACGTGAGTGGGAGTAATAAAGGGCGAGGGTCGAGAGAAAGAGAGCTTAGGGAGCAGGAGACCCAGCTGGATCAAGAACAGAGAGCGAGAACAAGGAATAAGAGACCATGATAAATGAAGACCACATGAGAATAGGAAGAAGCAAAATGCTAGAGAGGTCCACGGAATCCACAAAAGATACCCCCACAATGAACTACTGCAATGGTCGAGAGACAGCCTGAGCTGACCTACTCTGACAGATACGATGGCCAAACATCCTAATTATCGTGCTAGAAACCCATCCAATGACTGAGGGAACCAGACGCAGAGATCCATGCCAGGCCCAGTGGAGCTCCAGGAGTCCAATGGCGAGAAAGCAGAGGGTTTGTATGAGCAAAAATTATTGAGACCAAGGCAGAAAAAGCACAGGGACAAATAGCCAAATGAAGGGAAACACATGAACTATGAACCAATAGCTGAGAGCCCCAAATGGATCAGCCCTCTGGATAAATAAAACAGTTGATTAGCTTGATCTGCTTGGGAGGCATCCAGACAGTGGACCGGTCCTGTCCTCAGTGCATGAACTGGCTGTTTGGAACCTGGACTTATACAGGACACTTGGCTCAGCCTGGGAGGAGGGTACTGGACCTGCCTGATTGAATCTACCAGCGTTGAACTCAATCCTCAGGGAGTATTTGGGGAGAAGGAGGCAGGAGGGGAAAGAACAAGGGATCTGTGGCTGATATGTAAAATTAAATTTAATAAATAATTTTTTTTTAAATTCCAACACTTAAAAATCCAAAGTATCTTTTACTATGAGTTTCTATAAAATAAAGAATGTGCACAGAGTAATCACTCATTTTCAAAAAGGAAACAACCAGAAATAAACCATCACACCAAAAACAAAATTTAGCAGGCAAACACCAACTCCTGCAACTCCACTCACAGTGTCTGGGGCTTATAATGCAATTTGGAACTCCAAAGGAAGTGGTTGTCCCATTCCTCCGCCTTGTCATTGGCATTACATACAGCTTCTCACTTAAACTTAATACAGCTCCACTCCATGTCTGCAGCCCTCCTTAACGAAAATGAACCATGACCTGACATCTTCAGTATACTGAAGTTCTCCAGGACAGTGGAGGCTTCACCTTCATAGCTTCACATCATGGCCCCTGGGCAGCTATTTCATGAATTCAGACCCTGTCAAACATTGCCTGCTTCATCTGTTCTCCATGACTTTCGCATATTGGATCCACCAAATCTTCAAAACAAGTACCACCTGGATATGTCTCAAGTTCTGTGCTGGCTCATTATGAAACCTGCCCGCATTAGACCATAGTTGTAAACAGCTTGTTCTGTGGATGACCTTAGTGAAACAGTTTCCTAGGCAACTGCTTTTGAGGAGTAAGAACCCCCTTCTACTCAGTTTTTATCCCTTTAAATAATGTGGTCTTTCAGATGAGCCTCTAAGTGATTAGAGTTTTGCCCTTAGGACACCTTTCCTGTCTCCAAGTGAAGTTCAGGATGTTTCTTTAGAATTCGTTGAACATCTCCTCTTCATACCAGTCTGAATACCATGTTTCCTTGAATAGTGTTATGCATAACAGATCAGCCCATATTATCTTTAAATTCAATTTCACTCAGCGTTCTTGAACACAAACAGATTTGAAGCTAGATTCTTGGCCACATGGAGTTATATAAATAGCAACCAGCCCAGCTCTACAGAGAGTTTTTCTCCCCATCTCAAGCCTCATGAGCTGGGCCTCTGCTGTTAGCATTTCTCTCAGAATTTTTTGTCTTCAGAGCTCCACAAGAGTGGCTCACTAAGCTGTATCCATAGCATTCAACAGTTTTTCCAGCCCAAAGTTCCAAACTCTTCCACATTCCTCCCACAAACAGTTTCAAACACCTAAAAGCTATATGGCCAGCTTATCACAGCACAGCTCCACTTCTTGGTACCAATTTCTGTCTTAGTTTCTTTTCCTTTTGCTGTGATAAAATATCCTGAGAAAGGCAACTGAAGGGAACCATCTATTTAGCTTATGATTCCCTGTTACAGTTCAGCATGATAGGGAAGTCATAAGCAGGCACTTGGAGCAGCTGGTCATATTACATCCAGAGTCGAAGGAAAGAACAATTAATGCATGCATGCTCACCAGTGTTCAGCTCACTCTATCCATTCTTACATAGTCCTGAATCCCAGGCTAAGGGAATGGTGCCACTCACAGCGGATGGTCTTACTACTTCAATTAACCTAATCAAGATAATCCCCCATAGACATGCTCAAAGGCCAACTTAATCTAAACAGTCTCTCATTTAGACTCCATTCCAGGTGATTATAGATTGTGCAAATTTAAAAAAACTGTCATACCACACATACACACATCAAAAGAGAGAGTGGGAAGGAGGAGGAAAGGTAGAAAGGAATAAGGAAGCATAGGAAAGTCAATGAGAACAAAAATAATGAATGATAAACTTGTAAGCATACACAAAAATAGGAAGAAAATAAAATATCAAATAAATTAAATGAAAATTCCAGATACATTTAGAACAAAATTATTATAATATATTTAATGAAATAAAAATGATTAATGTGACATGATAGAACAAAATAAATTGCCTGTGATGGCAAAAAAAATCAAAGAGAAACATAACTATATAAGAGAAAAGAAACTCAACATAAACATAATTTGAGTTCCTGAGAAATGAAAAACAGCCTTCAAAAATTTTTTTTCTCAGACAAAATAAAACCTGAATCCCAAAACTGTAAATGTATTACATAGATCTGGAAAAACCTGAATCCCCAAAACTGTAAATGTATTACATAGATCTGAAAAAAATTAACAACAATGATTAACACCAAAAGATTTTTTTTTTTTTTTTGTCAGAAAGTGCCTACCAAAAGATAGGATCCAAACGGGCATGGTGGTACACACCTGTAATCTGGAAGGCTGAGTCAAGAGGCTCATAAGTTGGAAGCCAGTCTGTGCTATACAGTGAGATTCAATTGCTAAAGAAAACCTAAGATCTGGGTATGGTAGCACATGCCTGTAACCTTACCACTTAGGAGGTAGAGGCAGGAAGATCAGAAACTCATGGCTTCCAGGCCAGTTTGGATACATAACAATTTCATGGCTAGCCTGGGCCACATGAGCCCCCCCATCTAAAAATAAAATGAGAAGGGAAATTTAATATAGAATTATTAGCTATAAGAGATCACATAATGAATAACTAATAAATAGTAAACAGAACTCTAAAGAACATAGGGATAGCAGATATAAGGAGCAGCCTCTATCCTTAGGTTAACCACATCCCTCATCCCACCCCTTCACCTATACCTGAGCTAAAGTCCTGAGCTTGTGGAATAAAGCGTATGACTGTCATTTATTGGACTTTTAGTCACCAACAAGCAACAAAGAGAGTTTTCTGAAAACTGCTGTGGGAAAACTTCACATGAAGACACTATGCCTTACACTCACTGCAAAGATTCCAAAGAGAATAGCCCAAGTCATTTATACCATGAAAAGACCTAAAGAATGCCAGGGAAGTTGGTGCCTACTGGATCCTGCTGAACACGAAAGAAACAGCACTGTGGAGCGAGGCACTGGAGAAGACACACTAGAGAAGTCAGGGAGAAAGTGTCCACATTGCTGAAGTCAGAAACTAGTGAAACTGCATGCTAGAGGAGTCTGATGCTAAAGAAGGGCCTGCACTACCAACGTCTGGCCCTACAGAAACTGTCTGGGACAAATTCATTATTATAATAGCTACCAGTGCTGAAGAAGCAACTGCTGGAGAAGCTGAGTGTTGGAGAATTACTGGAGGAGCTATCCATCTCTAACAAGAAGACACCATGTTGTAGGAGGCAGGGAACTCATTAGCTCTGCTGAAGACTGGAGAAGGATGTGCCAGCTGGTGCTCTCTACAATGAAAGCTCAATAAATATGCCAACCAGCAAAGGAATACCATACCACTCACTGGCTCCTTCTACCCTCTGGAGCTTGAAGACTACACAGATATTTCAAGACATGAAACATCTGTAACCAACAAAACATATCCATATCTAGAATGAACTCCTCAGCATCAAAAACAATTCACATATTCTTTGGACCTTTCTTTCTTCAAGGTGGAAGAAAGTAGAGACTGTATGAAAGAACAGAGTAATAAAAGATGTCTTTCTTTAATTAAAAAATGATAATACAAGTTTCTCTAATAACTGTGAGACCTCTGTTGAAGTAGCTGGTTGAGAAATGACAATTATGCTCTTAATAAAAGTTGGGCTTCCCTTTATTACTGGCCAAAAAGGAGAGAGTGGTGTGAAATCCCTTTTCATTGCTCCTCATGTTTGCTAAGGGTATTAGTGAAAACTAGATGTCACTACAGACAACCAATAGCACTCTAAGAAGGTTCCAGTTGCCTCCTGCTTGACAAGGCCGATCACCATTCTACTCTGCCTGAAGCTCACATCACCTGTCTCTGCTTGATCTGCTTCTTTAAGCTCTTTTTTTTCTTTTTCTTATTTAGACAAAGTCTTGCTATGTAGCCCTGACTGGCCTAGAACTAACTCTATAGTCCAGGCTGGCCTCCAGTCCAGCTTAGAGAGATCTGCTTGCATCTGCCTCCCAAAGTGCCGGGATTAATTTAAATGCCCAACTTCTTCTGATTCTTAAGGACCGTTTGTTTCTCATATACTCAGCAACAAAGAAAAACCTCGCTAAAATCAGCAATTGTATTTACTTGACCAAATGACTGAGAAGCAGCCCTGACAACAGCTCTTTCAAATAAATTTTAAAACACATATAGTAGGGGCTGAAGTTAACCTGTAAGCCCCGCTTGACCAAGGGCAGACAACTTCCTGTAATGCTGGGGCTGTTTTTCATGTAAGCAAGCCATGTGTTTTCAATACAGTGAATAAAGTTGGTTGCCCAAACTACACAGGAATGTTCCTGATCACATGTAGGCCGGGAGTAAGTCCGACAGGATGTATGCTTGCCCTGATTGGATGAAGGTGGGAAGTACCATAGTGTTACGGGTTTTGCCTTTATGAGCACCTGACTAACCTAATTCAGTGCCATTTTCTGGGAATCCCAGGTTTGGATCTGGCCAGTGTCCATCTTCCTGACCAGTATTTAATAAAGCTTGCTTCAGTTGGACAATCTTGGATTTGGTCTTTCTTCTTACAATTTTCAGATTTAACAATAGCACAACAATTATTGAGAATTTGTTTCTCCTAAATTATTCAGAAGAGCTTGGATATCATAGAATCATTACCCAAAACAGTACTATACTTTCAGAGTCTAAGAAATTTGGAGGCATAAGCCTCCAAATATATTTACACAAAAGAAGCTGTACCCAAAAAGTGTCATCAACATGACTGCCTCAACAAGGATGACACCAATATACCAAAGTAGATAGATAGGGGAAAGCCCTTACAGCTTCAACCCTGCACATTTAGTTGCCTACAGACAACTAAAGAATGCCCACAGTGGGGTAAATAGTCTTCTCCAGGGGAGAGCACACCAATTGCTTATTCAGTACCAAATGGTCAGCCCTGAAAACATACATACAAGTAACAGTTATACAGACTGAATAGGTTACATTTAGTAATATGTATGTATATACATACATATTACTAAAGTGGAAAAAGAGGTCATGAATTTAAAAGAGAGAAAGGGGGTATATGGAGGTATCTTAGTTAGGGTTTCTATTGCTGTAAAGAGACACTATGACCTCAGCAACTCTTATAAAGGAAACATTCCATTGTGGTGGCTTGCTTACAGCTCAGGTTTAGTCCCTTATCATCACGGCAGGGAGGCAAGGCAGCATGCACATGGAATAGTGCTGGAAAAGGAGCTGAGATTTCTACATCTTGACACACAGGCAACAGGTCTGAGTGAAACTTAAGCAAAGGAAACATCAAAGCCCACCCCCACAGAGACACACTTCCTCCAACAAGGCCACACCTCACTCCAACAAAACCACACCTTCTAATAGTGCCACTCCCTTTGGGAGCCATTTTCTTTCAAATCACCACAGAAGGCTTTAGAGGGAAGGGAAAATGATGTAATTGTATCATAATCTCAAAAACAAAATATTTTTTTAAAGATCAGAGAGTTATAAAGCACAGCACATATTTAAATTTGACATCCAGTTTCCTCGTCTACAATTACATAGATTTTTTTTTCAACAAAATATGGCAAAGACTAAAGTCACCTTCAGTTTGACAGCAGATCTGGTGGAAGCGGTTTCTCAGTTGAGATTCCCTCTTTCCAGGTGTGTCAAATTGGCAACCAAGATTAGGCACCACAAAGGGCAGAAGTATTAACAGGCTTTTCTTAGGCCACTCCTCCACTTTGATTTCAGAAATAATGTAACCAGTGCATTCCATCTCAGTCAGCTTTTCATTAATGTCCAGGCTGGCCTTTAACCCTTTAATGTGCTTGCTCAATTCCAGCCCCTTTCTCCAGTGTTTCTAAGAATGTTCAGAGCCTATTATTTGTCATACTTCATTCAAATATTGGTATGGGAGCTTCAATTTCACCACTTACCCTAAAAGCAATCCTTCACACAAATATTATCTATTGTCTTAGTTAGGGTTCCTATTGCTGTGAAGAGACGCCATGACTATGTCAACTCCTATAAAGGAAAACACTTAATGGGGTGGCTTACAGTTTCAGTGGTTTAGTCCATTATAATGGTGGGACATGGTGGTGTGTAGGCAGACATGGTGCTGAAGCTGAGAGTTCTACATCTTGATTGACAGGCAACAGGGAGTAAATTGAGACACTGGCTGTAGCTTGAGCATATATAAGACCTCAAAGCCCACCTTCACAGTGACACACAAGGCCATACCCACTCCAATAAAGCCACACCTCCTGATAGTGCCATTCCCTATGAGCTTATGGGGCCAATTACATTCAAACTACCATCCATAGACTAAAAAGGTGAGTGTGGTCCTAACAGAGACTAGTATAACACAGCTATAAGAATGAACAATTTTCTGCATGGCTAAATATTTCACAGTTTCTTGTCAATATATATAAAATAGATTGCAAAGATATACACAAAAAATAAACAAGCATTACACTCCTCAGGTAATTTATTAGCTATATATATATGTGTGGTGTGTATTTATACATATTTTGCATTTTATTGTTTTGCACCAAATCTCTCCATTATTTATTTTGTAGCATCTATGAAATCACATTTTTTTGCTTTTTTAATTTGATATAAAATGTACCTAAAGACTTATCTTTGGACTTTAACAAATTGATTTGTGTAGTCAACAAGAACATCATAAATATGCTTATAAAATAAAACAGTAGGGGTGTGATAAAAAGGAAGCCAAGGAGGCGTTGCTGTCATAAAATGGAGCTCCACCAAAAGAAGTCCAATCACAGGTTCTTCCTGAAGGGTGTAAAGCTGGTCTCTCAGTCACAGAGCAGCCTATGCATGCCAATTAGAAACCAACAGACCCGAGATGTGCTTGGAAGGTTAAACACTACACACAGAAACAGTAGTTACTAGGCTCTTCAGTAGTTCCTTGTCTTTTTTCTCTTAGTCCTGCTGAATCAACAATTTGCACAATGCATTGCTGTACTCTGAATGTCAAAAACAAGCAAATACTGTAAAAAAAAAAAAAAAGTGGCAGATGGTCATTTTTCCAGCTAAGAGCGAGAAAAAACCTCAATTTCTGATAAAAATAGAGGATTGGAATCACTCTCTAAAGTGCAAGCTTGATGGTCCACATCTTAAATACCTATAAGTACTGCAGAATAGAGGGAGAGGCATGAAACAGGGAAATAAATTACAGTCAATGCTAGTTAATGTGACCAAACAAGAGCGTGTGTTGGAAGATTTGGTGATCATTAACTCTACCCTGAAGTGATGGACTACAAGTTATAATGTGTGTTAGCTATACTTCAGTCAGTAATATCAGCAAGTCTCCAAATGTTAGCAACATAGTTCATTTCCCTTGTACACTCGATATTCATACTAAAATGCTGGAACTGGGTGGTCCTTTTTAAACTAAACATTATTTGCAAACAAAGGGTATTATTTGTTTTTAAAGCTTTTATAAATAAAGGCTTCAGAAATGTTTTCTTAAAAAAAAAATGAACAATTTTAAGCTGGGCATGGAGGCACAACCTGTAAGCAGGAAGCAAGAGGCAGAATAGTAAGTCTGAAGCTAACATGGGCTAGAGAGTTTCAGAACAGCCTGCTTTCATGGCAAACACTTCACCTGGTGAGCCACATTCCACTTTTGAACTCTTTAAAACAGATAACAAAAGGGCTCCCAAACATTTTAGGGAAAAAAAAGAGTTCAATTGTCCAAAACAGACAGAGAAGAATCTTAAAGGTATCAGGTAGAGATTTTAACGAGAAAGAAACATTGATATTATCCTAAAGATGAAATTAATGATTGTATCAATAAAACCAAAAATAAACAAATGATCCAAGAATGAAAAGGAACACTTAGAAATTCAAAGTATCAGAGACTCTCTCAAAAACAAAACTATTAGACAAAGAGCCAAGCAGCATTTTAAAAAGGTATTAATCAAGCTAACTAATCAGGTCCAGTATCTGAATAATAGGACTTATAGAAACAACTGGAGGAGACAAAACATCTGTGGGTATGTGAGTGTAGCATATTGTTGTGGAATATTAGCTGAAAATGTGTTACATTTGTTTATGCTGTCTCACATTTATTTTAATCATGCAAAGATATGTGCATTCTTTATGTTGCATTTGTTTAACTTTGTAAAGCTGTGTTCTTTTGCCTCCCTAAAACACCCGATTGGTCTAATAAAAAGCTGAACGGTCAATAGCTAGGCAGGGCTGGTGAGCAGAGAGATCAAATTGGAGGAGAAATCTAGAAAAAAAGTGAGGAGAAAGAAAAGGAGAAGGAGAGGAGGACACCAGGGGCAGTCACACAGCCACACAGCCAGCACGGAGTAAGAAGGAATGAAAGATACATAGAATAAAGAAAGGTAAAAAACCCAGAGGCAAAACATAATGAAAGAGAAAGGGGATAATTTAAGTTAGAAAAACTGGCTAGAAACAAGCCCAACTAAGGCTGGGTATTCATAAGTAAGAATAAGTCTCTGTGTATTTATTTGGGAGTTGGGTGTTGGGCACCCAAAGAGTTAAAAAAAAAAAAAAAACCAACTACAGCTTATACATGTGTGTGCACCTGTGGGAGGGGTGTGCTCACCCACCAGATGTCTTCCTCTGTTTCTCAATGAGCCTACAGCGCACCATTTCAGCTACAATGGTTGGCCAGAGAATCCTGGTACTGCTGCCTGTTTGTCTCCCCAGTTGTGCTGGCTAGTTTTGTGTCAACTTGACACGAACTAGAGTCATTTTGAAAAAGGAAAACTCAACTGAAAAAAATGTCCCCACCAGATTTGCCTGTGGTATATTTTCTTGATTGATGATGGGTATGGGAGGCTCCATCCCCCTGTGGTGCTGCCTGCCCCCATCCCGGGGGCTAGTGGTCCTGAATGCTATAAGAAAAAGGCTGTGAAAATCATGAAGAGCAAGCCAGTTAGCAGCGTTTCTCCGTGGTCTCTGCTTTAGACCCTGCCTGCATGTTCTTGCCCTGAGTTCCAGCCCTGACTTCTCCGCACAAAGGACTGTGACCATGACATGTAAGCTGAAATGCACCCTCCTTTCCTTTCCAAGTTGCTTTTGGTCATGGTGTTTTGCAGCAGCAATGGAAACCCAAGATGCCAGAACTAGGATTATAGACAATCCTCCATACCCAGCTTTGCCCATTGGTGCTGGGATTCCAAATTAAGGTCCTCACAAAGTGCACAGCAAAACTTTACCCACAGTGCCATCTCCCCAGCCCCTAAAAATTGAAGAAACTACATTTTAAAAAGAACCACATTTAAAAAAAAAAAAAACACAAGGACTCAAGGACACCTGTTTACAGGAAAAGAGTCCATTGAAACGCACAATTACAGTTCGAGACCAGCCTGGTCTACCAGAGCGAGATCCAGGACAGGCACCAAAACTACGCTGAGAAACCCTGTCTCAAAAAAAAAAAAAAAAAGAAAGAAAAAAAAGAAAAAAGAAAAAGAAAGAAAGACTCACAATTACAGGAAAAGAAATAGTTGTTTATGACTCGTCTTGCTGACATTACACAGCACTAGGGTATGAAAAAGCTAAAATCTTCCAGAGCAAACATCAAGTTGTATGCAAAGAATTCCACATAGCATGAAGTTATACACTCTGAAAACATTATAGAAAAATTCATTTAACTTATAGTACAATATACACCCTAATTATCACTCAAGTTTTTGGGGGGAAAGTAAATAGAATGTCATAAATAGAATGTCATACATGTAATAAATAGTTATTGGCACTTTTTCCTAGGAAGCCACATAAGAATGTACATGGGGGGTAATAAAAAACAATCACAATGCTTACAAAGAAGATAGAGTCTAGGATGCAAAGAGAAGTTCTAGGATGGCAGAAATTAGATAAGTCTAAAACATCGTGAAATGGATTATCAGGAATGCTTGCAAACTTTGAAATTATTATTAACAAGGGCCAGAAGGAGTTCTTAAACGTAACAGATACATGGAGAGTGAATAGATGTGGTAGGGGAAAGGAAATTACTAACGGCTTAGAAAAAAAAAAGTTTATGAGAAAGACTGCTATGTATCTTTGTAGTAAATATTTTATAATCAGTAAAGTAATTTATCGCCTAAAGTTATTATACCAGCACAGTTGGTCAGGCGAGTAAATTACAGGAAATGGGTATAAGATAGGATCAAAAAAAAAAAAACACAACAATACTTGACAGGAAATCAACAGAGCATGGAAAACAACACATTTCTGAGAGAAATAAAGATGGTTACCTCTGTGGAAGGAGTGCAGGGATTTAGAGGGTCAAGAGGAAGGCAGCAGCTCCCCATCGTGTCATATGTCATTTGATTTTCATTGCATTAATTAAATTATGAGAGTAAGTGAACCAGGCTTAAGCACTACATGTCCAATTTTGGATTTAGTGAAACCCAAGGAATAATACATTAAAACACAGTATAACAATATAACTTATTAATGCATTCAATAAGACCACCAATTCTATGTTTTATTAGCCTCCAACCAAAGGTATAAATTAAGGATTCCTTTTTTTTGTGGGGGGAGTGTCAAGACAGGGTTTCTCTATGTAGCCCTGGCTGACTTGGAACTCTATAAACCAGACTGGCCTTAAACTCAGAGATCCACCAGCCTCTGCCTCTAGATTGGTGGGATTAAAGGCGTGCACCACCGCCACAACCCAGCTTAAATGAAGGATTCTAATATCTCAAAAATACCTTTTCATTACAAAAAAATGTAATCATGCTTAAATTTTTAAATGGCATTTTTTAACTTGGGCAGAAATGACAAATTGATAAAGAATTTACTATGCGAGCTTGTTGAAGTGAGTTTGTTCCACTGAAGCCATGGTGGAAGGAGAGACTCAACTCAACCCCAAAGTTGTCCTCTGACCACCACACACATGCTATGGCACATGTGCACACATACATACATACCATCACCACCAATAATAATAAATTAATAAAAAAATTTATGGGGGGTGCGCGTAGGTTTTTTCACAGGTGGGCGGGTGTCTGAGGAGTCCAGAAAAGGGTTCATCCCCTGGAACTGAGATTCAAGGAGTTGTGAGCTGACTGATGTGGGTGCTGAAAGACAAATTTCAGTCCTCTGCAAGACCAGCAATCCTAACTTCTGAGTCATCTCTCAAATACAATTTTTTTAAAAAAAGAAATTTAAACTAGTATCTTTCTTTCAAGTACCATTTATCTACTGATATTTGAATCTGTGCAATAGGAGTTTTAACACATTCCTATAATATTTTGATTTTTAATTTACACAGACACTTTTAATTTAGATTAATGGCAAACCAGTCCTGAACTATAAAAAAAAAATTGTTTAAAGAAAGTAGGAAAAAGAAAAACGACAAATTGCTTAACAGAATCTTCTGATTTAAATTAGTTAGGAGAAAATCTGTGAGCAACATACAAGCTGCAGGGAAATCTGACGTTTTTTGGAATTTTATTATTTTACAAAATGTAGTCGTTTGTTCAAGTATCTAGATTATAACTAAGATAAGTCCAATTGCTCATCTAAATACAATTAAGTCATGTAATCATTCTTAGTATACAATTTTACCTGGTTCTGTTGATTGGTTGGTTGGTCAGTTTGTTTTTATTTGTTTGGGTTTTAGTTTTTGCAAAGGAAAATATATATTTCAAGTGAGCTAATTTTGTAAGCTAAGCACTCCTCTCTGTCTCAACTTTTTGAAATAAATCCCCAGTGGTCTCCCTGAGTTAAATTAGCAGAAGAAGAATATTTCATGGCTCATTAGTTGGATTGAATCGGGCAGCTAGCAGAGTGGAGAGAGAAGCAACAGGGTGTGACCCATTGTGTTAACTCTACAATAAGCCTGGATGCCGCCACCATAAGGAATAAATTACAGATTTGACACCAAACACCTAGGAAAGAAAAGGAAGTAGGAAGGAAGAGAGAGAGGAAAGGAGGGAGAGAGGGAGGGGACTTTTAACATAACAGCCATTGGAAAAAGCACAGGGACAAATAGCCAAACTAGTGGAAAACTCATGAACTGTGAACCAATAGCTGAGGAGCCCCCAACTGGATCGGACCCTCTGGATAAGTGAGACAGTCGATTAGCTTGAACTGTTTGGGAGGCATCCAGGCCATGGGACCAGGACCTGTCAGTGCATGAGCTGGCTGTTTGGAACCTGGGGCTTATACAGGGACACTTGGCTCAGCCTGGGTGAAGGGAGGAGGGGACTGGACCTGCCCAACTGAATCTACCAGGCTGAGCTGAATCCCCAAGGGAGTCCTTGACCTGGAAGAGGTGGGGGGAGGGGTGGATTGGAGGGAGGGCGGAGAGGAGGCAGGAGGAGGGAGGACAGGGGAATCCGTGGCTGATATGTAAAATTAAATTATAAAACTAAAAAAAAAATTAAAATTAAAAAAAAAAATAAGTAACGCCAGAACGTAGGCCTTTCTTACTGTTTAAATGTTTCACCAAATGCCAATCTTTGCTTGTAGGACGAATTGCTGCTGTAACCTCACTGAGCCTCCCGTATTCCAGCCCCTTTGCTGCAGGAGTAACAGAGCTTGGTGTGATTGGGCTACAGTTTGCGTCACCCAAACTCATTGTGTTGGAATTCAGTCTCCCCTGTGAAGTATGAGGGTGAAAATTTGATCTGACAGTGATGTTTATAGATGGGGACTCTGGAAGTGCTTAGGGTTAGATAAGGTCATCCTGGCTGAATTACTGGTAGTCTTTTCCTGATTCTTTGACAGATTCATACATGTATACAATGTATTTTGATCATACACCCCCATTACTCTCTCATCCCCCTCTTCCTCCAGCTGAACCTCTTTCTAACCAAGAGGTCTGACTCCTGCTCTCATGTCGTTTTGTGATCCACTGAGTCTGAGGTTTCTTGCATGAGTATGGATGTAGCTTATTTACTAGAGCATGGGCAAACAAACCCATGGTTGTACCATTGGTATGTGAGGGGGCATGGTAAAGAAACTGCTGAAACGACTGCTCCATTGTTGGGGGTCAGTGGTTATTGTGGGTAAGGGAAGAGAAAATATCCAGAGACATCAGGAAGAGCCCAGAGCAAAGAAAAAATAAACAGACTAGACACTGTCAAGGCTGAGGAAGTAAGGAATTGGGAGAAGGGCGTGGGGAAATCATGCTGGTCATAAGAACAAGAGGCTGGGAGGAGGGAAGCCCACAGGCCTGGGAGTTTAAGATGAAAGTGGATGAGAGGGGCCAGGATGCTAGTGTGGACTTTGAAATGTAGAACGGGAACTTGGAAATAGGGATTGAGGGAAT
This sequence comes from Peromyscus leucopus, assembly GCF_004664715.2. NCBI lineage: Eukaryota > Metazoa > Chordata > Mammalia > Rodentia > Cricetidae > Peromyscus > Peromyscus leucopus. The sequence goes on along the minus strand of NW_023505355.1, from coordinate 159,206 downwards.
CTGAAGGCTGATAGGCAGGTTCCACAGGTATTTGTCAGTGGAGAGTTACATGTTTCCCTGTGCCAGAGGCAAGGGAAAGGAATCTTCTTGGTGGAAATAAAACCCATTTCCCAAGTTCCTGAGGAATTCTGGCTTTTATCTAACTGCCAGAAATTCTATTAGTCCATCTTGAGCTCATGTCTGGATGACTGCACTTCCTGAGACCTAACACCATCAAAGAAAATGACTGCCTCTTCCCTGGTACCATTAACGGTCAGTGGTCCTCATGGAGGCATGGGGCTTCCCAAGCTCTTTCCCAATCCATGATTGAATGATGAAGGGCCCAGCCTTGTGCAGATGATGACAGTTGATGTGATTTCATGAGTGAATCCAGGAGACAGCAATTTACCACATTCCTCTGTCCTCCAGGTCTTCAATTCATTCACCGCCTTTCAGATACTCCTGGAGCCTTGGAATGAGTGATAGAGATGTCCATTTTAGGGATCTGAATACCCTGACCTTCACTGCTGGCTTTTATAAGAAGGGGAAACCAGAAGATATACATACATATGTCCTCTTTCCATCTCTTACCATGTAATGCCTGTACTGTCCTAAGAGTCTAACAGCAAGAAAAGCATTATCAGATGCAGCCTCCGGGTTTTCAATCAAAATAACCCTATTTTTACTTTATAAAATATTCTGTCTCAGGTGTTTCATTATAATCATGTAAAATGATCTAATTTATTAAATTTGTGTTTTCATACTTACAAATTTGGTGACCTCTCCAGCTTCTATTCAAGGATTCTACAATTCAAATGAGAATATTGTATGCCATCAGGAGTACAAGGTAATCTTTTAGAGTAAATGTAAAGAAAAATTGTAGCTAGAGTTTTCCTGCTTTGCCCACAGTCAGGACAAATCTTTGTCACCTGTCCGTCCCACAGCCGCTCAGACCCAACCAAGTAAACACAGAGACTTATATTGCTTACAAACTGTACTGCATGGAAGGTTTCTTGCTAACTGTTCTTATATCTGAAATTAACCATTTCTATACATCTATACCTTGCCACGTGGCTTGTGGCGTACCGGAGTCTTCACATGCTGCTTGTCATGGCGGCGGCTGGTAGTGTCTCTCTGCCTCAGCCTTCCGCTTCCCAGAATTCTTCTCTCTCCTTGTCCCACCTACTTCCTGCCTGGCCACTGGCCAATCAGTGTTTTATTTATTGACCAATCAGAGCAATTTGACATACAGACCATCCCACAGCAAAAAATATTGGAATTTTAAAAATTGCCTTTATTTTTGTTTTTATCTGTATGGGTGTTTTGCTTGAATGTATGTCCATGCAACACAAGAGTGCTGTGCCCTCAGAGGTGAGCAGAGAGTATTAGACACCCAGATACTAGAGTTACATGAGCCCCGCATGAGTGCTAGGAATCTCCCTCTGGAAGAGCAGCCAGTACTCTTCACCACTACCCATCTCTCCAGCCTCAGATTTTCCACATTTATTCTTCTTTCAAACTAAAACACAATGTGATAAAAATACATGGAGTTTATTTAATATATGGTTTCTTGCTCAGTAACAACATTAGAGGCACCACTTTTTGTATAGTGAACAAACTCTCCTAAAGTGTGGATGATGTTCCAGGCACAGAAGAGGAGATTATTGTCCACATGCATTCATTCTCTGATCTCAGCAGATTACACACTGTGGCCATTTATAAATTACCAACAAGGAAATTTGTAGATGATGTTATCAAGTTTTGCCTAAACTAACCTCCACCTGGAGGCAAACAGCTTTAAGGTATTCCTGGAAAAAAAAAAAAAAAAAGCATGTTGCCAGAGTAGATGTGAATAAGGAACCAGCAACTTAGAAAGTCTACTCCTGATATGAACTCTTAACCAGCTGTATTATGAGAATGAAACACAGATGATCTATTTAGAGGAGATAAGAAGGTGGACAAAGATTCACATTTATCAAGATATCAGTTAGAATATGAATTCACATCTACCATCATTAATCATGAGCCATTTTATGTACAGTAATCTTCCTTATAGTATTTAGTCATTGGTGATGTAAAAACTTTACCATTAACCTGGTATTTCTTCAACACTGTTCTTTCCCTTTTGTTTTGTGTTGATTTTGTGCATGTTGTGTAATATATATAACATACTAGCCTTATTCTTTGTAGATAAACTTTGCTTGTTATAGAGCAGCTTAGTGAACTAAAAGCATGACCATCTAGCCATGCTACTAGGCATGTTATTTATTAAATTTGACCTCAAAAAGTGATGCTAACAGCCCTATCACTTACTATACTCAGGGCAAATTATTGAATCTCTTCTTGATTTAGTTTTTTCATATGTGACATGAGAATAACAGTATCTATCCACCAAACTGATGAATTCTCACACCAGCTCCTGAATATGGAATCTCTAAATGTTAAATTAAATGAAGACATTAATGTTTACCAAAAATGTTATGCAAATTGTAGATAATGCCATTTTAACTAGCATGCAGATCATTAACTAAGTCTGACACACTTTCTAGAAAATCTTTGTGTCACATTTCTCTTATTTGAGTACTTAAAAGTAGTCACAGTTTATTGATATTTTTTCTTTTTTTCTTTCTTTAATAATTTTTTATTATTTTTTTAATTTATAATTTAATTTAATTTTACATATCAGCCATGGATTCCCTTGTCCTCCCTCCTCCCACCCCACCCCCTCTACCTCCCCAATCCACCCCCATTCCATCTCCTCCAGGGCAAGGACCCCTGGGGATTCAGCTCAGTCTGTAGATTCAGTTGGGCAGTCCAGTGCCTTCCTCCCTCACCCATGTATAGAAAATTATTTTCATAATTTTACATAGTAATGCACCACTTGTTTTTAAATTTAGAAAGACTGAGTCCCTTCCAATAGTCTTCTACTCTACCTTTCCAAGGCCCCTGAGAAGAGAAGAATTGCATAAACTGGCTGGAAAGAGTGGCTGGATACTCATATGAGGATCCAGTGGCCCTCTTTACCTCCTCCTTCTATGAAGGGGTAAATCACCCATCAATCAACAGAGCTGTGGTCATCTTTTGCAGGCAGACGCAGTGCTCCACAAAGTGCCAATGGTCTGCTATAGGCAGCATACGAGTAGTAACTCCAAGTAAATAAATTCTAGAATATGCAAAATAAATAAATAAATAAATAGGTATAAATAGCAACATAAATAAATGAGACACTATTTACACTTGTAAAAAAAAAAAAAAAAAAAAGCAGTGTGACAATAGGCTCCACATACTAAATGTCCTTATGTTGATGTGCTGTGTGTTTCTTTTTTTTATTTATTTATTTTTCTATTAAAATTTTTTATCATATGTTTTTTATTATTTTACAATACTATTCAGTTCTACATAATAGCCACAGATTCCCTTGTTCTCTCCCCTTCCCCCAGCCCCACCCCCCATTCCCACCCCCTCCAGATCAAGTCTCCCCCGAGGACTGGATTGACCTGATAGACTCAGTCCAGGCAGTCCAGTCCCCTCCTCCCAGATTGAGCCAAGCGTCCCTGCATAAGTCCCAGTTTCAAACAGCTAACCATGCAATGAGCCAGGACCTGGTACCACTGCCTAATACCTCCCAAACAGATCAAGCCAATCGACTGTCTCACCTATTCAGAGGGCCTGGAGAAGCTGAGAAGGCAATTAGAGATACATCACCTTTTACAATAGCCACAGATGACATAAAATACCTTGGGTAATACTAACCAAGCAAGTGAAGACCTATATGACAAGAACTTAAGTCCCTGAAAAGAGAAATTGAAGAAGATGTCAGAAAATGGAAAGATCTCCATGCTCATGGATAGCAGGGTAACATAGTAAAAATGACAATCTTACCAAAAGCAATCTACACATTCAATGCAATCCCCATCAAAATACCAACACAATTCTTCACAGACCTGGAAAGAATAATACTCAACTTCATATGGAAAAACAAAAAACCAGGATAGCCAAAAGAATCCTGTACAATAAAACAACCTCTGGAGCATCACAATCCTGACTTCAAGTTCTACTATAGAGCTACAGTAATAAAACAGCTTGGTATTGGCATAAAAACCGACATGTGGACCAATAGAATCAAATTGAAGACCCTGACATTAATCCGCACACCTATGAACATATAATTTTGACAAAGAAGCCAAAAGTGTACAATGGAAAAAAGAAAGCATCTTCAACAAATGGTGCTGGCATAACTGGATAACAACGTGTAGAAGGCTGCAAATAGATCCATATCTGTCACCGTGCACAAAACTTAAGTCCAAGTGGATCAAGGACCTCAACATAAATCCAGCTACTCTGAACCTGCTAGAAGAGAAAGTAGAAGTAGTCTTGAACGCACTGGCATAGGAGAATCACTTCCTAAATATAACACCAGTAGCTCAGACACTGAGACAAACAATCAATCAATGGGACCTCTTGAAACTGTGTGTTTCATTAAACACTGAAAACTGGACATGGGGCACACACAGGCCATCAGCTTTCCAAGATAATAAAAAAAAAATCAACACACATGACAGTTCAGATAATTAAAGGTTGCTGATGGCCAAAAATGGACCCGGTGTGTACGACTCAGAGCCAAAATGACCAAGAATTGTAAGTCATAAGGAGCAACAGCATTTCAGCTGGTTGGCTGAGACTAGAGTTGAGTATCACATCAGAAGTATGGCATAGAAACTCTGAAGAGTGGCCAAGGGAATGGTGTGAGCTGTGGGAATAAAGAGAAATACTTAACAAGGATTGGAGAAAACAGACACATTTAAAAGGCTCTGAAACAGCACGGCCTGTGCAGGCTCTACAAGCAGCCAAATGCGAGAATGAGAGGCACAACTGGGAAAAGGCAGGTGGAGTTGGATCCCCACAGCTGCAGCTCCTGGATTTGGAACTTAAAACCCATAGAGAACCATGACGGGAAGCAGCACAAGAGACTGACCCCAAGAGATCTGCCCAAAAATTCAGAGCAATGGAGACGAAGGTGAAAAGGCCAGAGGTCACTCCTGCCAGAGAAGCCCATAGCTGAGCCATCCCAGTATATGGACCCAGTGGTACAATTAGAAATCAACACCTAGAATTCCCACAATGTTTGACGTTTTCTCAGCCAGTTTCATGTATTCGTTCCGCAAATGTGTATCAGATGTCTTTCTCTACTGAATACAGTTTCAAAGGCTGAGAACAGACTCAGGAACAAAGTGGAAGCAGACCTCTATTGGAAGGTGTTACATCCAAGGAGATAAACAATTTTTGTGTCGGTAACAAAGGAACTATAGAGAGAAGAGAGTCCCCAAACTGTTCTGGTTTACCAATCAACGCCCGGGAAGCTCTCCGATAAAGTTGATGGAAGGCTTGGTGAAACCAGGCGGTGAAGCCCCGATATCGGGAATGAGAGTTTGTCAGGCAGGGTCCTGCTGCAATCACTGAAACCATAGCAAAGTCGAGATTACAGGACAGAACCTCATGGCTTCAGATGGACCCTTCTGCAAAGCCATACTTCATCTTTAAATCAAGAAAGAAAAGTATGTTGCTGTGAATTGAGAGCCTGAGTGAGAAAATAAAAAGTGAGACCATTTTACCTCCACGGAAAATTCCCTCGCTGACTTGCTTTGGGATGGAGTAGCTGAGTACCATTCTCAATGACGTCCAGCATGATTTAGTGGCATCACTATAACATGTTGGCCAACCTACACACATAAGAGCATAGTTTTAACTAGGATGGTTTTTAACTAGTCCTGTAGAGGGCTTTTGCATCTCATAAAATTTAAGGATTAGTAATCTATTTTGACCACTTAAATATTAACAAGTCAGAGACTAGTATTGTCCTGAGTTTTAGTTTTGTCACAATTACGTAGTAAGAAAACAACTATTACTAAGAAAGATATAAATATCCCATAAAGACCATGAGAATTAAATGTTCTTTCTAATGTCATTTACCTTAAGTTGTATGCTGTAACCCAACTTCAACTTCAGTGACCCTTCTCTGTATAAAATGACTATCTCAGATACTGCTTAAAGACAGTATTTGTACATATCAGTCCATTAATCCTTCGACATACTTAGAGGCCTGTAAAAGTGATGACTTATAAAGTGACTTCCATGAAGTGGCCATTCAGGTATAAAGTTAAAAGTAATGAATTTAATTTTTAAAATTTTTGAATTGACTAATAAAAAACAAAAACGTTATAAACCGAGTTCCTGATACAACAAAAAAATAAAAAATGGCAAATTTGATGAAATTAAACTTAATCAATACATTTTGTATATTTTCGTGTTTGAAGATAAACTAATCCTGCCTTTGAGGAACTTATACTCTAGCCAGAAGAAAAGAAAGCAAAGTGCAGCTGAAGTTTTCCTGTGTCCACCTGGCTTATGTCAGGACAAATCTCTATAACCTGCCAGTCCTATAGCCGCTTGGACCAAATAAACACACAGAGGCTTATATTAATTAAAACTGCTCAGTCACTAGCTCAGTCTACCACTGACTAGCTCTTACATTTAAACTAACCATAGTTCTTATTTATATTCAGCCACGTGGCTTGTATCTTTTCTCAGTTCTGCCTTCACATCATACTTTCCTCGTCTCTGGCTGGCAACTCCTGACTCAGCCTTCCTGTTCCCAGAATTCTCCTCTCTGCTCATCCTGCCTATACTATACTCCCTGCCTGGCACTGGCCAATCAGCATTTTGTTTATCAACCAAATCAGAGCAACACACATTCACAACATACAGAATACATGCCCATCACAAAGGAGAGCAGGAGAAGCAGGAGGAGGAGGGAGAAGGGAGGAGAATGATGAAAGAAGGACAGTACTGGTTCAGGAAAGGGCTGTACCATGCAGAAAAGACTAGATCCAGCAGAGCATAAGCAGGAGCATGGCCCACTGATACAGACAACCAAGAAACAGGAGCAACTGTCCATGCCTTTGTGACTTCTTACAGTGAGTAAATTTAGGTCAGGCTATCACTACTGCCCAGGACTCCACCTGTGCCAGAACTCCACTAGTACCCAGGACTACCACTAGTACCCAGGACTCCACCTGTGCCCAGGACTACCACTAGTACCCAAGACTCCACTAGTACCCAGGACTACCACTAGTGCCCAGGACTCCACTAGTACCCAGACTACCACTAGTGCCCAGGACTACCACTAGTACCAGGACTACCACTAGTGCCAGGACTACCACTAGTACCCAGGACTCCACTACTGCCTAGGACTCCACTATACCCAGGACTCCACTAGTACCAGGACTCACTAGTGTCCAGGACTACCACTAGTGCCCAGGACTACCACTAGTACCCAGGACTACCACTAGTGCCAGGACTCCACCTGTGCCAGGACTCCACTAGTACCCAGGACTCCACTAGTATCCAGGACTCCACTGTGCCCAGGACTCCACTACTGCCCAGGACTCCACTAGTACCCAGACTCCACTACTGCCAGGACTCCACTACTGCCCAGGACTCCACTAGTACCCAGGACTCCACTAGTACCCAGACTCACTAGTGTCCAGGACGGTCACCCATGGCCATGTTGCCACAGAGATTCCATTACCAACTGACTGCCTAGAGCTGGCATAAGGAAACTGTGAGGGGAGAACTGTGCCCAAGGTTGAGTCTTGAATGGAGGTGATTTTGCTTGGAAAACACTTTTGTTCTAGCAGTCTAAAAGTCCGGTTTGGGTTTTGTTTTGTTGTTTTGTTTGTTTTACTGACCACAGTGCCAACATTATATATATATATATTATATATATATATATATATATATATATATGAATACTTTCTAACTTTCCAATCACAAAGAATTCTTTCAAGCTTGTAAACTTTTCTTTGTGCTTTCTATATTGAAAACACCTCCTTCTCATTCTTCAAGGTCAACTACTCAACTGTACAGTTGAATGCAGTTCAAACCTATTGGTTACATTCTTTTTCTTTAGTAATTACCCAGTTAATTACCCAGTAGAGCTGAGATTTTAGTACAGCAAAGTAGAAGCTAAATCAAAAACCTTCTTTTCGAGAGGATCAGTGCCAGCAGGAAGGAGTCTTGTGATCTCAGCACAGATGCTCCTCATGTTTGTTGAGTCCTTCTTGTATGGAAACTAGACTCCTTCAGTAGAGAACGAGGAGCAGAACTATCCTCAATTCCTCATAGTACCAAAAGCCTGAGGATTTTTCACACTCAGAATTCACATTGTGGATTTGGCATTTAGCATCCAACTGTGCCATTTCCCCAAACCACCCAATTCATCATGGCCCTTGCTGGAAGGCCTCCCAGCCTTACTTCCCAGGCAAATGCTATAGAAATTCACATTCATCATTTCACACATTTTCAGTTGATAGCAATGATTTAGTCAGTTTCAAATCTCATCAAAGTGGCTTTCAGTTTTGTATGAGAAATTGTTCTAAGACTGGAATAATGAAAGAATAATTAATTTGCTCAAACAGTCCGATGTCATGATTTACTCGTCCCAAGTTCAACACTCAAATCACACTTTCCATTAGCATTTCCTGACTGACAGGCAGAAACCCCATGAGTCTGAACATCTGTATCAACAACTAATGGGAGTTAACTGAGCGTTGATGTTTAAAAGCCAGAGAACCTGTGAGATTAAATGCTGATTGACCATAGGCCAGTTCACTGCTTAATACTCAATATTCAAGTCCACCACCACAGTTCATTGATTTGTATGACCTTGGGAAGTATTGTCCTTTTGAAGCTGTTATCTGTTGTAAAGAGTGTAAAGGACTAAAGACTTAAACATCATCATGAATGCCTATGCCCACTCATTTTTTATATATTTTAATTTTTATTTATTCTTACATAATGCATCCCAACTGAAGCTTCCCCTACCTCCACTCTTTCCAGTTAATGCCTGTCTCCCCCAGATCCACTTCCCCACCACTCTCAGAAAAGAGCATCTCTCCTGGGATATCAACCTAACACCGCACAACAGGATACAATAAGACCAGGCACAAATACTCACATCAAGGCTGGCAAAGCAACCAAATTAGGAGAAAAAGGGTCCCAAAAGTAGACAGAAGAGTCAGAAATACCCCCAGTTCGCTGTCAGGAGTCCCCCCACCAAAAAAAAAAAAAAACCAAGATAACAATAATAACATGTATGCAGAGGACCTAGCGCAGACCCATGCAGGCTCTGTGATTACTGCTTCAGTCTCTGAGAGTCCCTATGAACCTGCTTAGTTGATTCTATGGGCTGTGCTCTCCTGGTATCCTTAACCTCTCTGGCTCCACAATTCCTCCTCCTCTGTACTAGATTTTCCTGCCTTGCCCACAGTCAGGACAAATCTTTGTCACCCCAGTCCCACAGCTGCTCAGACCCAACCAAGTAAACACAGAGACTACATTGCTTACAAACTGTATGCCGAGCAGGCTTCTTACTATCTGTTCTTATAGCTTAAATAATCCATTTCCATAAATCTATACCTTGCCACGTAGCTTGTGGCTTACCGGCATCTTCACATGCTGCTTGTCCTGCGGCAGCTGGCAGTGTCTCCTTCTGCCTTCCTGTTCTTTCTTTCCCTCTCTGTTAGTCCCACCTATACTTCCTGCCTAGCCACGGGCCAATCAGTGTTTTATTTATTGACCAATCAGAGCAACACATTTGCCATACAGAACATTATTGATGTATCCAACCGTCTTATTAAATAAAAAACACAGAAACAATGTAAAAGAGAAAGCCGAGAGTCAGAGCTCAGAGCTAAAATCTCACCCTTCCTCCTGCTGTCCCAGCTTCGCGAAATGAGACCTACTTCCTGTCGGCTTGTTTTTTTTATAGTATGTTGTTCTGCCTTCTCATTGGTTGTAAACCCAAACACATGACTGCCTCGTCACTGTCTGAATGTATAGCCCCTAGGTCTTAAAGCATATGTCTCCAATGCTGACTGTATCCCTAACACACAGAGATCTTATGGGATTAAAGGTGTGTGCCACACTGCCACACTCTTGCTATGGCTCTAATAGCTCTGACCCTGAACACACAGATATCTATGGGATTAAAGGCGTGCCACCACCGCCACACTCTTGCTATGGCTCTAATAGCTCTGACCCCCAGACAACTTTATTTATTAACATACAATCAAAATAATATTTCAGTACAATTAGATACCACCACAGAACATCCCACAGCATCCCTCTCTTCCACAGAGTTCCCAGGAGAGCTCAGAGAGAGAGGCCCAATGGAGATCTCCAACCTCAGATCTCTCTCCGCCTAAATGTTGTCTGTGGGTCCTGCATTGCTCCCATCAGCTGTGGAGCAGCCTCTCAGATGAGCATCTAACTATGAGTATAGCATAAACATCATCAGGAATCATTTCATTGATTTTTTTCACTCGTGATTGGTTCTACTCTAGGTCTCTGGACTATTCAGGCAGTGTCAGGCATGAGAGCCCTCTTGTGATCCAGGCCTCAAAGTAGATCAATCATTTGTTGGCTGTCCACTCCCACAAGTTCTGTGCCACCATTGCCCCAACAGCATCTTCCAGGCAGGAACAGATTATAGATCGAAGTTATGTGCTGGGTTGGTGCCCCAGTTCTACCACTAGAACCTTTGCCTGACTATAGAAGATGGCTGTTCAGGGTCCATATCTCCATTCCTAGGAGTCTTCACTAGGGTCACCTTGTCAATTCCAGTGAGTTTCCACTGCACCAGTTCCACACTGTCCCTAAATGCCCTCCAATTCCAATCATCTCTTCCCATCCTCCCTCCCTCAATTCCCTCCCACAATCTTGATTCCTCCTGTTCCTATCCCCACCTGCCCCCAGTCCACCTGCAAAATCTATTCTATTTCTCCTCCTAGGGAATCCATACATCCCCTTAGAGCCTTCCTGGTTACCTAGCCTCTCTATGTCTGTGGTTGTAGCATGATTATCATTTACTTAACAACTAATAACAACTAATATCTACTTATAAATGAGTACATATCATGTTTATCTTCTAGATCGGGTTACCTCACTCAGGATGATTTTTTTTCTAGTTCCATTCATTTGCCTAGAAATTTCATTATGTCATTTTTTAGCTGCTAAGTAATACTCTGTTGTGTAAACATATCACATTTTCTTTATTCATTATTCAGTTGAGGCATATAGATTGTGTCCAGTTCTGGCTATTATGAATAAAGCCACTATGAACATAGTTGAGCTCAGTGCCTGCTCAGAAAGTGTTCTGTTCAGAAATTTGTCTCCTATACCAATTCATTCAAGCCTATCCCCACTTTTTCTTCTATCAGGTCTTTGCAGTAGGATAGAGCATCCTTTGGGTATATACCCAAGAGTGTATAGCTGGATCTTAAGGAAGATCAATTCCCGACTTTCTGAGGAAGCACTGGATTGATTTCCATACAAGTTTGCACCCTGCCAGCAATGGAGAGTGTTCCCCTGCTCCACATCCTCACCAACATCCTCATCAAATCCTCACCAACATGCTGTCACTTGAGTTATTGATCTTAGCCATTCTGACAGGTGTAAAATGGAATCTCAAAATAGTTTTGATTTTCATTCCCTGATGCTAAGGATGTTGAACATTTCTTAAGTGTTCACAGCCATTTGAGTCCTCTGCTGGGAATTCTCTACTTAGATCTGTACCACTTTTTTAATGATTATTGGTTTATTTATCTCAAGTTCTTGAGTACTTTATGTATATATATTAGGACATAGCCCTCTGTCAGATGTGGAGCTGGTAAAATCTTTTCCCATTCTTTTTTTTTTTTTTTTTTTGGTTTTCGAGACAGGGTTTCTCTGTGAGCTTGCGCCTTTCCTGAACTCACTTGGTAGCCCAGGCTGGCCTCGAACTCACAGAGATCCCACCTGCTCTGCCTCCGAGTGCTGGATTAAAAGGCGTGCGCCACCACCACCGGCTCTTTCCCATTCTTTAAGCTGGCATTTGTCCTATTGACAGTATCCTTTGTCTTATAAAACTTTTCAGTTTCATGAGTCCCATTTATTAATAGTTGATCTTAGTGCCTGCACTACAGTGTCTGTTCAGGAAATTGTCTCCTATGCAGTGATTCAAATCTTTTCTCACCTCTCTTTCTATCAGTTCAGTGTATCTGGCTTTATGTTGAGTTCTTTGATCCAATTGGATTGAGTTTGTGCAGGGTGATAGATATGATCTATTTTTGCATTCTTCTACATGCATACATCCAGTTAGACCAGCACCATTTGCTGAAGATGCTTTCTTTTTCCATTGTTCTTCTCTGCATTATAAGGTGTCCATAGGTTCTGGATTTCTATCTGGGGCTCTTCAATTTTATTCCATTGGCCAATGTGTCTGTTTTTATACAAATAACATGTGTTTTTAATTCTATGCCTGTAGTACAGCTTGAAATCAAGAATAGTGATACCTTCAGGAGTTCTGTTATTATTAGGAAATATTTAGGCATCCTGAGTTTTTTGTTTTTCCATATATAAGTTGAGTATGTCCTTTCAAGGTCTATAAAGAATTGTGCTGGAATTTGGTGGATTTGTTGAATCTGTAGATTGCTTTGGTAAGATGGCCATTTTTAGTATATGATCCTACCAATTCATGAGCAATGGACATCTTTCCATCTTCTAATATCCTCTTCAATTTCATTTTTCAAAGACTTGAAACTATTGTCATACAAGTCTTTCACTTCCTTGGTTAGTGTTACCCCAATATATATTATCTTATTTGTGTTATGTGAAAGTGCTGTTCAATAGTTTCTTTCTCAGTCCATTTGTCATTGTATATAGGAGGCTACTGATTTTTTTTTAGTTAATCTTGTATCCAGACACTTGCTGAAGGTGTTTATCAGCTGTAGGAGTTCCTGCTATAATTGGGGGTGGGCACTTATGTATACTATCACATCATCTGTAAATTGTGATACTTTGACTTCTCCCTTTCAATTGCTTCCCCTTGATCTCCTTCAGTTACTTTATTGCTCTAGATAGAAACAAGTACTATATTAAAGAGATATGGAGAGAGTGAACAGCCTTGTCTTGCTTCTGATTTTAATGGAATTGCTTGAGTTTCTCTCCATTGAACTTGATGTTGGCTGTAGACTCACTGTAAATTGCCTTATTATATTGAGGTATTTCCTTGTATCACAACTCTCTCCAAGGTTTTTATTATGAAGAGGTGTTGATTTTGTCAAAGACTTTTCAGCATCTAATGAGATGACCATGTGGTTTTTTTTTTTATTTCACTTGTTTATACAGGGCATTACATTGATTGATTTTCTGTGGAAGCATCCATGTATGTCTGGGAGAAGGCTACTTGGTCATGTTAGATAATCTTTTGATGTGTTCTTGGATTCAGTTTGTGAGATTTTATGAATATTATGTATCTATGTTCATAAGGGAAATTGTCTGCACTCTCTTTCTTTGTGAATCTTGTCTGTTGGTTATCAGGGTGACTGTGCCTTGTAAAATGAATTTGGCAATGTTCCTTCCGTTTCTGTTTTGTGGAATAATTTAAGGAGTATTGATATTACTCTTTTCAAAAGTCTGGTAGAATTTCATGCAAAAAATGTTTGCCCTGGGCTTTTTTTTTTTGAGAGAAAGAGAGAGAGAGAGAGAGAAGAGAGAGAGAAGAGAGAGAGAGAGAGAGAAGAGACTTTTAATTACTACCTCTATTCCTTAGGGTTGTAGGTCTACTTAAATTGTTTATCTGATCTTGATTTAACTTTTGATAAGTGGTATCTACCAAGAAAAATTATCCCTTTCTTTTTTATTTCCCAATTTGTGGAATACAGATTTTGAAGTATGATCTTTGTATTTCCTCTATGTCAGTTATTATGTCCCCTCTTTCATTTCTGATTTTGTTTATTTTGATATTCTCTGTGTCTTTTAGTAATTGGGTAAGATTTGTCCGTCTTGTTGATTTTCTCAAGAACCAACTTAGCATGGTTCCCTTGTTCTATTTTATTGATTTCAGCCCTCAGCTGATTAGTTCCTCTTGGTATGCTTATTTCTTTTGTTCTAGAGCTTCAGTGTCCTGTAAGTGCTAGAATGAGATCTGTCCAATTTTTTATGTAGGCACTTAGTGCTACAAACTTTCTGTGTCCCACGAGTTTGAATAAGTTGAGTATCATTTTCATTAAATTCAAGGAGGTCTTTAATGCTTTATTTCTGTCTTGACCCAGCAATCATTCAGTAGAGAGTTGTTCAGTTTCTGTAAGTGTGTAGTCTCTGGTTTCTGCTGCTGTTGAAATCCAGCTTTAATCCATCACAGTCTGACAGGACACAGGGAGTATTCAACTTGTATGTGTTGAGATCTGCTTTGTGATCAGGTATGTGGTGATTTGGAGAAAGTTCTGTGAGTTCTGAGAAGAAGGTATATCTTTTGTTTGGGTGAAATGTCTGTAGAATGTTATTCCATTGGTTTAAACATCTGCTAGCTCCAGTATTTCTTGGTTTAGTTTTGGCTAGATGACCTGTCCATTGGTGAGAGTGGGATATTGAAGTCTCCCACTATCAAATGTGAGGCCAATGTGTGATTAAGCTTCATAATGTTTCTTTTACAAATGCAGGTGCCCTTGTATTTGGGGCATAGATGTTAAGAATTGAAGCATCATCTTGGTGGATTTTTCCTTTGATATGTATGAAGTGTCCTTTTCTCTCTCTTTTGATTAGTTTTGGTTTAGTCTATTTTGTTATATATTGGAATGACTACACCAGTTTTCTTCCTAGGTCCATTTTCTTAGAAAATCATTTACTAACCTTTACTCTGAAGTAATGTCTATCTCTATCTTGAGGTCTTTGATGTTGAGTGTGTTTCTTGTATGCAGCAGATGGATGGGTCCTGTTTTTGCATACATTCTGTTAGCCTGTGTCTTTTTATTGGGAAATTGAGTCCATTGATATTCAGAGATATCAATATCAAAGATTGTTAACTCCTATTATTTTGGTGGTGGTGTATTAGTGGTGATGGTGGTAGTGTTGTTGTTGGTGGTGTGGTATGCTCCTAAATATGTAAATACAACCTTCTTAGTCTGTACGATGTTACTCATATATATGTTTTTAGGGATGACTATTTGGTATTGGATAACCAACTGGAGTACTCTTCCCTGGGGAAGACTATATCTCCCACTCTCAGCACCATAGTTTCCTATGGTTCTTTGTCTAGGAATGAGGCCTCTTGAGATTTCTCCTTCCATGTCAGCATGCCTATTGGTGTCAGGGTCTTGTTTAAGCAGCCTTATTGGTAAGACTTCATGAGTGTAGCTTCTGGCATTCTTAGAAGACATAATCTTACAATAAAGTCACTGTTGCTCTGACTCTTACAGTCTTTCTTCCCCCTCTTCAATGATATTCCCTTATCCTTAGGTGCAGGAGTTATATTGAAAATGTATCCATTTGGACTAGGCTCCATAACCCTACATTTTTATTGATTGTGGTTTTCTGTAATAATCTCCATCTGTTGCAAAGAGAAGTTTCCGTTATGAAGGGAGAGAACTACACTTATCTGTGTATAAGAATAAATATGTATACTGCAGTTAGGGTATTTAGCCTTCTTAATCTTGGTTTTCTCCTCTGTAAAGTGGACATATGCCACAGTTTGCAAGTAGAGTGATCATAATAATGAAATGATTTCAAGTGCTCAAAAACCTACAGTGATTTATCATCATTGTAATCAACTCATTATTATTGTCAGCATCAAGTAACAGCAGAACTTCTAATTGAAGAAATTTCCAGATCATATCTTCCCACACACATCAGGGCTTATACTGAGGGCAACTCTGTGAGGCCACACTCCTCCTTTAAACAATTTGATTCTGTTATTTTTTTCTTTGTGTGACAACTTTTATTGCAAAAAACATAGTAATTACTGTTGAAACTAATCAGTCATTTAGAAACAGTTTCTATTAGTTACATATAATCTTCCAGCAAGAAGGAAAATTTCCATTCTTTGTGTTTTCTTTGAGTTTCCATCAGTTCTCTTCTCTTTCCTTATTTTTTTAATTTTTATGTTACTGATGATCTTCTGTTAATTTTTGTTTTCCTGACACAAGCTTATGCTATGTATCTCAAATTTGCCTTGAACTATGTGGTAGTTTGAATATAATTGACCCCATAAGCTCGTAAGGAATGGCACTATTGGGAGGTGCGGCTTTGTTGAAGTAGTTGTGGCTTGTTAAAGGAACTGTGTCACTGTGGGGGCAGACTCTGAGTCTCTTTTGCTTAAACTTTGCGTGGTGTCACAGACCAGTTTCTGTTACCTTCTGATGAAAGATGTAGCCAGCACCATGTCTGCCTGCATGCCGCCATGCTCCTGCCATGATGATAATGAACTGCCTCTGAACTCACTCAAAGTAAATGTTTTCCTTTATAAGGGTTGCTGTGGTCATTGTGTCTCTTCACAAAAAAAAAAAAAAAAAAAAAAAAAAAAAACCTAAGACAAACTACCTGATGACCCTTCTATTTCAGTCTCCTGTGTTCTGAGAGTAATAGAGTACATCCATCTTTTGACCAACTTTATAATCAGAGCTAGAGTCAGAAGTCAGTCACCTTATCTGAAACTAAAGTCCATGACAATCCCTTCCCTGAAGCCAGCAGTAGGAAGTATTCCAAATTAGAAGGATTTCTTTTGTCACTCCTGAGATTGATCTCAACTGAACAATAATCAGATAAGACAGTTTCGTGGAAGACACACAAACACATAGCCACTTTAGTGCTATCCCAGTATGATAATTTATTACATCAACTGTGTTATTTACTAACAGGTGACTCATTCAGCTAGAGCTAAATAGACATTGTAGAGTATGCATGGTACTTCATATTTCTATACACAGGGATTTTGAGTCCTATAGACAAACAGTTTACATGACAGAATTAGTACAACATTTATGAAAACAATTATTAGCCCAAAGTAAATGGCAGCAGATAACAAATTCTTCAACACAAGAAGATGCCCAAGTACAAATTCTAGATTACACTGAGGGATGCTCATTGGGAAGCTTGTTGGGAAACCACAAGCATAATCATGTACTCAAAGAGATTGTTTTCATGCATAATAATTGGTATTGGATATAAGTAAGTATGCTGAATTTGAAAAATGACAGAGATTTTATTAATATAAAAATTAAGAATATAGGCCTATGAAAGGAAAGAAGTTTCTTTTAAAAAGAAAAAAATGTAAAAGCTTACCATCCACAAGTATTTCATTTCTTCGGCTAAATTTGGTAGAATTAATATACTATTATTAAATTGAAAGTTGATTTTTTGTAACATTATGAAAAGTTTAACAAAACTGAATGACTAGAGAGATCATAGATAAAAATGTTAACATACATATATAACAAGCAAATAGGAATACTGGATGAGAGTAATAAATGCTATATTATAATTTAAGTTGTTTACTTATAAAATTTAAAAAGCCAAAAATTTGTGTGTGTGTGTGTGTGTGTGTGTGTGTGTGTGTGTGTGTGTGTATAATCATAAATGTCATTGAAAGGAGATACCAGGCTGGTGTGATGACTCAGGAGGTAAAGGCACTTATCACCAAGACCAAGGACCAAGTTTAATCCCCAAGACCCACATGGTGGAAGGAGAGAGCCCAAATCTACAGCTGTCCTCCAACCTCCACGTGTGTGCCCTGGCATGTGTTCACATGCACATACACATGTACACATACACTAAATGAATATTTGGATTTTTTAAGATAACAACCATACACTGCAATTTACTATTAAATTACAATCTGCAAGACCCTGTCTGGGTTTGATTCACAACACTAGTAAAGTGAAATAATACACATTTGCATTCTCAAAAAGGAAAATTAAATCCAACAATCCATTATTTTAAAACAATGAAGAATTTAATCCCTAGAAATTTTAATTGGGTTTTGGGGATGAAAAAAAAAAATCTAGAAACCCTGGCTTACTTTTTAAAGTCAAGACCATAAAAATCACATAAAACCTTGGGTTTTTAGAGTTAGAGAAAAGTGAACTGAAATATATCATTGTGCATAATTCCTTTAAAAATGTCTGTGAGGCCAAAATTGGCACCTTCCTTCTTTTCATCAAAATGGGGGTATGTGGTTGGTGAAGGTAAGCCATCCCGCAGTCTAGAAAAGGTGGCGTGTGATGGTGCTTATTATACTTCAGGGACCCAGCTCGAGGGATGAGCAGTGTGAGAGAGATATTTGTAATCTCCTACTGCCATCTTATGTAACGTCTTGTCACTGCACAGTACAAAAGAGGAAGATGCATGAAGAGGAAACACCAAAAGCATCTTCTAGAACCTGGGTATCAAAACTCATGCTCTTCACACAAAAATTGAATACCTATTACATTATCATATAAAAAAATTAAATGTTTGTTGCCTCATCCTAAACTCTAATTACATTTAGATTTTTAAAAATTAAGCCACTGAGCAATTTGTTTATAATTCCCTCCCTATTGATTTCTTGAGCTCATTTATGCTGATCATATATACTATATTTTTATATTCTGTCTATTTTAATGTAAAATGCTGGGTAACACTGCACATTAACCAGATGCATGAGTAATGCAAAGTTCCAAAAATTTTAAATGGATAACAAACCAGAAACAAAATACAACTATTCTTTAAAGCAAATAGGTAAGCAAACATTAGTATGTCAAGCATATAAGCAACAAATTTACACAGAGTTTTAATGTGTCAACTATACTCAGTTCCAGAAGTTTGTTTTAAAATTACAGTGCAAATGCAGGCCTGAATTTGTGCTAGCTTTTCTATAAATTCTAAGAGTTCCTGTTAAATGCATGTCTCTAATGAATTACTCTTCAAATATTCTCATACAGTTTGGAAAGCTGTGGGGCAGAGAGTCTTCCTACTTTATTTCATTGCCTAATAAGAACATCCTAACATATATATGAGAATTAGGAGTACTCTTATCCACAACACACACACACACACACACACACACACACACACACACACACACAAACCATAACTTACAGAATAAGTGTGTCTCCAAGCAGAACTGTGCTTCCTCTGATAAGTATCCCTGACACCATCAGTTCCTAATGATCTGTTCAGCTTTCCACTCTGCTCTCCTTACACACTGTTCTTTTGTCTTCATGCCTGTTGCCTCAGAGTCACAAAAAGTTGCTGTAGTTCTACAATATTAAGTCAGTATCAAAGTTGGGGAAAATGACACAGGACAGCACCAAATGCTCTTCTCCCTTATTCATCTTACTGGTGAGAATCATATCACCATTTCTAGCTTCCAGGAGAACTAAGAAAGTGATTATTCTGTTCATCACTATGAATCAAATTAGAAAAATATAAGAAATAATGGAGAGTAAGAACAATGTCTACCAAGAGCAGATGCTAACTTTGATCTAGAATATGATTTTAGATTCAGATAGTAGACTAAGCTGAAGTGAAGATCTTCCCTCTCTTTTCAAACATACAGCAATGCTGGGCAAAGTGTCTGGGAAAAACACAGCAGAGCCAACAGATATATGTAAGAGAAATCTTCAAATGTGATGCCAGAGACAACAGAACCAATAGTAATATTAGGAGAAAACAAACTGAAGAAATTTGTCTAAAACGAGCTCTGTAGCAACATTGACAGAGAACATTTCCAAGGGATGCCTTCCTAGCACAAGGTACTCAGACCATAAAGGATGCAAATGATGAAGCTGCTGCCCAGTAGAAAAAAAAAATATACATGCCCTGAGTAGCATATCAAATGGGAAGAAGTCACTGTCAGGGATCCCAAAAAACAGAGCGATCTCAAAGGACTCTACAAAAGGGCATTTGAAAAGATCAATGTCTATTAAGGCAAAATTGGGACACATGGAAAAGAATAGGCAGATTCAAATCAAGTGTAAGTTTTACAAATAATAACTATAGCAGAATGGAAATAATTCTTAAATAACTTCAACTTTGTGGAAAAGAGGGAAAAGAATCTCAACTTTAATGTTTGGTGAAGCATTTTCTACTTGATATATTTTATGAAAAATTATAAACATGAGTTAGTGATCTTTTCAAAATCTTGTCTTTGTAAGACTCTTTCAACTTGAACAAATAGGAAACCATAACCCATAAGAGGGCTTGGGTAGTTTAGGAAGGAGAATAAGGAAACTATATTAAAAAGTTGCATGGATGTTACATGGGTGCCTGAGGCAAGCAATCTGCAATTAAGGACAACAAATGCTACAAAGTTCCAGGCAAACTTCATCTACAAAGTAAGACCTTACACTCTAAAAAATCATATATATATATATATATATATAATATATATATAATATAATGATATAGAAATGTATTTGATGTTATATATAGTTATATATGTGATGTTATGATATATAATATCATTTTTATATATTTATATATTGTATGTATATATGATATATATATATAATAATACATATATTTCAACACACAAGATTTGACCTCTCCCTTTAATCCACAGTTCCCAAATGGTCTTTCATGTAGTTCACAGAAAATAAATGGAAAGGAAAAGGAGCTCAAAGTCACTTGTAAGAACAAATCAAACATAAAAGTTACTGAATTTTGGAATTTGGATACAGAAATAGGAAAGCCAAGGTCATCCAATCCAAAATTGTGTTTCTTTGTGGCCCTGGATGTCTCCAAAATATTCTTGCAGAAAAGATTGTAGTAAAATATATAAGTATACCAGCCAAAAATCATCTTAAGGGCAGAATTTTGGAAGCTCTTGGGATGGGAAATATGGAATAGATTAGAGTTACAAATTTTCAGAACATTGACAAATAACATTTCTACGTTTATAAACTTATGTAGTATTCTCATCATGCAAATTTAAATGAGTGTTTTAAAAAGTTGTAAAAATCAAAAACATTAAATTTGTCTAGTAGATGGAACACCAACATTATAAACAAAGATTAAAGGTCTTGCTTCATTTCCATAGAAGATATGAGTGCTAATGTTCAAGCTCTTATTTAAACATATTCAAGGTATCTCAGGAGAAATTTAAATCACTTTTCTCACCGAGGTAAAAGGACAACAATTGGAGTAATACTCATATACAAAAGAAAGATTCCATAAAGTCTGAGACAATAAACCCTAAAATAAGTAACCTAGTCAGAAACTAACTCCCATTTCTAGACAAAGAAAGAACAAATCCTAATAAGGTTATAAATGATTTTCAGTTTTCTCTTTGCTTATTTTTTGTTTATTTGTTTTCATTTTTCAAGACAGGGTTTCTCTATGTACAGCCCTGGCTGTCCTGGAACTCACTCTGTAGACCAGGCTGGCCTCGAACTCACAGAGATACCTTTCCTTCCAAGTGCTGGGGTTAAAGCAGGCGCACCACCACAGCCCGACCTCTCTTTGATTCTTTACTAGGATGCCTGCTGTATTGTCTTCTGTGATAAAAGAATATCAAAACTCAAAACTAACAATACAACTTACATGGCTCAGATCATCAGCCTAAAAGAAGGGCACTAGGTAGATGTAGATGTTCTAGATCTTTGTTCTGTAGGGAAAGCCATTCCAGAGTTATTTTTTGTTTTAGTAGCTTCTGATAGAATGATCAATTATTAATACAGAATCATGGAATATCAATATATTTGATCAATTATCCAATATCTAAATGACAAGGTAATTCGATTTTTAACTATTATATCACAATAACTTCTTTAGTAGCACTTGTGAATGCTAAGAAAGTTGAAAATAAGTTTTCTTATACAAATAAGAATATTCAAAAGAAATCTTAATAAAGAAAAGCGACATTTTACTGGTCATTCTCCCTCAAAAAAAAGGAAACTAAAAATAATAGCAACTATGCCACTTACTTCCCAGTTCTTAAATAATTTCCATTATATAGAAAAAAGGTATTATAATAAACACATAGAACAATGGATGTATTATGTTTAATCAATAAAAGAGAACTACAAAAACTGATCAATGTGTTACAAAGTAATATAATAAAGTAATTCTTCCACTAACAGTCCACACTGAAGACTGTACAGATTTAGATCACAATAATCTTTGAGAGCTCTTGATATGACAATGCTACATACATAGTACTACATACATGTAAGATCAATTGCCAGCCTGGTTTTGCTGTGGAACAATCCTTTTCTACACTATGAATATGTATTGCTTTCATTGGTTAATAAAAAGTTGAAAGGCTGGTAGCTGGCAGGAAGTTAGACAAGAAGCCAAACTGAGAATGATGGGAAGGAGGAGGGCGAGTCAGGAGTCACCAGGCAGATACTGAGAAAAGGCACCAAGCCATATGGCTAAACATAGGTAAGAATTATGGCGTTAATTTAAGTGTAAGAGCTAGTTAGTAATAACCTGAGCTGCATTTATAATTAATATAAGCCTCTGTGTGGCAATTGGAAGCAGCTGCTGGGTATTTAGGAGTTGCTGTGGGACAGAAACTCCTACCTACATGGTTTCCTAAAGTACAAGTATCTACATAAACTGCTGTCAACTCAAGTTTTAAGTACTAAATCAATCCAAACCATGCAAGGTTGGCCCTGGTTGCTTACTGCTAACGGAATTATGCACTACATAACCCAAGTTGGAGATGGAGTTTTCTCCAGTCCCACCCGGGCCTGCAACTGCTCAGACCCAAGTAAACACACAGAGACTTATATTACTTATAAACTGTTTGGCCATGGCAGGCCCTTGCTATCCAGTTCTTATATCTTAAATTAACCCATTTCTATCAATCTATAAGTTGCCACATGGCTTGTGACTTACCGGTACTTTCACATCATACTTTCTCTGTCTCTGGCTGGCAACTCCTGACTCAGCCTTCCTGTTCTCAGAATTCTCCTCTCTGTTTATCCCACCTATACTATACTTCCTGCCTGGCTACTGGCCAAACAGCATTTTATTTATCAATCAATCAGAGCAACACATTCACAGCATACAGAAAGACATCCTCAGCACCAAGTGATTCTTCTAATTCTATATTTTGTACATTTGGCTTGGACTTCTTACACTAAACTCAAGAGACTAGGCTTGGGAAATTCTACATTGACACTATCCTGTTATTAATGCTAAGGGACAAAGAATTCAGTGATGAGAAGCTAATAAAAGCTGCACTAAAAAGGAAAACACATGGTGAATTAATGGATCTCAACCTTCACTAAAATGCAAATCTCCTATTAATCTATTTAAAAAAAATCATCAGGAACTCAGTGGTTAAGAGCACTGGTTGTTCTTACAGAGGACCCAGATAAGACTCTCAGTACCTACATTGTGGATCATAGTCATCTGTAACTCCATTTTTAAGTGGTTCAATGCCCTTTTCAGGCCTCCATGAGCACTGCACATATACAGTGCACAGACATACACACAGGCAAAAATATATAATGTAGACAGTTACAGTAGCCACAGCACCAAGAAGTTATCTGAGTGACTGGCAGCTAAGATACTGACCACATGTAAAGCAAACACTTCTCCCTGGCTCTTACTCTTCAGGCTGTGAGAATAAATGCAGTATGAAAGGAAAATAGATTTCATGTTGACTTCACCATATCTCCTATGTTATTTTCTTTAAACTTGTGTCAATCAAAAAAGAAAGGCATTTGGAGTTTCATTTGGTTCTATACAAAAGCTAAGCTCAATCTGTAGAAATTTATATGTAAAAATTCTATCTTTACAATACCCCAATTTCACAAATATCAACATGTTTAAATACCTGTCCCTTTCTTTTAAACAGATTTAAAAAAGAAAAAAAACTATCTTCTAACTGTTAAGGTTGCATCTTCATGTAGCTGCTAATAAATTTTGCATTTAACTGAATGTAGATTTAGCAGAACCTTGGCAGAATGTAGTAAGAGAGATTGATGTTAATTATATTATTACTGTAACTCACATTAACATTATTAATGTTGGCTATTAGTAATTTTAGATAATTTTATCATTATAAATATTCCTATCATTTATATTACCATTGCCTCTATAGCTATTAACACTTGTATTTTCATTATCTTTACCTCCATGTTCCTACTTAGTATAAAACTCAGAGGTTATCAAGCTTCAGGGACTATAAAGTAAAAAAAAATATAGAATCATCTTCTTTTATTTTTAATTGTGTGTGTGTGTGTGTGTGTGTGTGTGTGTGTGTGTGTACAGGTGCTGATAGAGGCCAGAAGAGGGTATTGGTGGAGTTGGAGTTGCAAGTAGTTGTGAGCCTCTTGATGTGGATATTGGGAACCAAACTTATGTCCTCTGCAAGATTAACCAATGCTGTTAACCACTGATCCATCTCTCCAGCACGTAGGGCCATCCTTATGAAAACACCAGTAGGAGCGTAACGGACTAGATTTCAATCTTGACTGTGCTTCTGGGTGACTCTGTACAATAAACTCACCTCTCCACATGGTTTCCACAAGTGTAAAGCTGAGACAATGACTTGATCTGAGAACTTTTGAGAGAATTAAATGAGATATAATCCTTCAGCATCTGGTAAAGCACCTCTAGAGATGATCACCAGATGGGTAAACCTGACTCGGGGAAAACAAAAGAATCCTCCTGCTTTTGTCAAGTGAAATTAAATAACTGATGTGGAACACAAAAAAATGAAGTTACCTTAATGAGATTTTCATTTTTGTACTGATAAAAATGTGTGGTCACTGAGAAAATCTATTAATGGTTGCTACGAGAGAGAGTCATTTTTTTCAATGGTGTAGTCACTGTGTAGCCGAATCTTAACAGGTCTTATTAATAAAAACAAACCTGGAGCTGGGTATTGGGGTGAATGCTGAATGATCAGAGAAGCAGAACAAGCCACAGCTGATCCTGTTTCCTCAGACTGGAAGCCTCTGAGTCTTCATCTAAATGGGTCTCAGCTGAACTGCTGCTCAAAAGCCTAAAAGCTTATCCAACCCTAGTTCCTGGTTTTCACACCTTATATGCCTTTCTGCTTTCTGCCATCACTTCCTGGATTAAAGGCGTGAGTCACCATGCCTGGCTGTTTCCAGTGTGGCTTTTGAACTCACAGAGATCAAATGGATCTCTGCCTCTGGAATGCTAGGATTAAAGGTGTGAGTGTCACCATTTTCTGGCCTCTATGACTGTCTAGTGGCTGTTCTGTTCTCTGATCCCAGATAAATTTTATTAGGGTGCACGATATATTAGGGAATACAATATCACCACACCACTGAGGTACTAACTTGGAAGTATAAAAGGCTCAAACAGAAAAGAAAGTGGTAACAGGGAATAGAGGTAAACACAATCACAATACATTGTATATATGTAAGAAACTGTCAAACATTTAAAAAAAAAAAACACCTTAGCTATACAAGTGTTACTAAAGACAGTTCTGGCAAAATCAGTATCTGATACAGTGGATCTTCCGTTAATCTCAAATTCATAAATAAATAAATAAATCACTAAAATAATAATAATTGCAATTTCATTGTTTTGATAGGCCAGAAATTACATGTACATCTGCATCGTATACATATACATAAGCACTTCCTGAGTTACAGTTTTGTGGCAATGGGCATGACTGTGCTCCTTTACCAAATGTTTGATGAGTAGTGACTCTCGGTCAGAATTGGGGAGAACATTTAGAGCAGAGTAGTGGAATTTTATGGTTTGAAACTTTTTTGAAGTGTTAATGGGCATTTCCTTTAGGAAGGAAAATAAGTAGTTGTCAACTTGGGTCAGATCAAGCATTTTCAAGAGAAGCATTCACAAAACTCTTGGCAAAATAAAATCTAAAAGCCAGAACAGATTTATTCACACACACACACACACACACACACACACCACACACACACACACACCAAAAAAAAAAAAAAACCCTTATATATTATGAAAAGAACATGGCCTAACAGGCCATGATTTGTAAACAAAGAAGGACGCAAAGGATGTGTGAAGCACAGTCCATATCATGACTGTTTTGTCCATGTTCAAAAATAAGTCAAAGATTGAAAGTATCAGCACTTTGAATATTGTGAAAAAAGAGATTCCATGACAGGGGTGTCCGATATGAAGGCTCAACACACATACAACAAAAAAACAGATGAGCAAGCTGACATTGAATAAGTTGGGTAAACTGGCCAAGTTCATAGAGCTCCAGGGTAGAGATGGAAAGAGAATGCAATAGGCCCAGAACACTGTCTTCTCTGCTGGGATCCTCAGGATCCTAACATAATGCAAACTGTTAAATTTGACCTCAGGAGTTGTAGGCTTTCAGAGGTTAGAAAAAAAAAATCCTGCTTGATGTTTCCTAAAGTCTTTAGGAAGAAACAGATGAGGATTAATACTCAAATTAAACATGAATCTCTTGATGGAGATAGATGACTAAAACCAGGAAGAAGCTGTTTACTTCAATCAGACAGTTCTCTGCAGGAAGAAAGGTCAGTGAGAGGTGATAATACAGACTTCTCACATCCGATAACTTCTCAATTTTGTTCTCAGCTAAAATCTGTTATAGTGTATTGATTAAAAGCTTAAAACATGAGAGGAGACTTTAACTCAAATCTCACCAAGGTATGTAACAAGGGCATCCCACTTCACCTTAACAGGATTCATTTTCTCATTTTTAAAATGAGAATCAGGGGCTGGGGAGATGGCTCCGTTCAGCTATGCAAGCGTGAGGACCTGATCTTTTCATCGTTAATAACCGTGTGACAGGCCAGACACAGTAGCACACATCTGTAATCTCAGCGCTGGACCAACGGAGACTGATGGTGAGGTCACTAGCCAGACAGCCCTGTCAAATCGGTGAACTACGGGTTTCAGTGAAGGATGCTGTTTTAGAAACTAAAGTGGGTATCAACAGAGAAAGACACAAAATGTTGACCTCTGACCTCCATATGCACATGTCCTCAGGTGCACACACACTTTGCTGTGCACATGAGCACACACAGAAATATACATGTGCACAAACACACACATACACATACATACACACACATAAAAAAAGAATATATCACATGCTTTTGCAATAATTAAAACACCTATCTTATGGAAAGAATCTGTAACAATACCTGGTCATTCATAAATGTTATGGTTATTGATACAGCTTTCCACACCTAGACTCCTAAGACTCATTCATCAAAATTCAGGAAAAAAATATAACCTCAGCAATACTTAAACCCCTCAAAACAAGATGTTTATTTTTTTTTTCTATAAAAATTTGTTCCTTCAGAACAGGGGCTGTCTCCAGTTATTTTACAGGCTTTTGGGACCCTATTCCTTGTGCTGGGTCACATTGCCCAGTCTTAATGCATGAAGAGGTGCTTAGTCTTGCTGCAATTTGATTTGCCATGTTTCGTTGATACTAATGGGAGACCTGCCCTTTCCTGGACAGAGATGCAGGAGGGGTGGATTGGGGAATGGGAACAGAGGGGGACAGAGGGGAGGGACTGGGAGGAGAGGAGAGAGGGGAAACTGCAGCTGGAATGTAAGATAAATAAATAAATTTATTTTTTAAAAATGTGTTCCCCACTCCTCCACTACTGGTGGAGTACAATCTTGTACTTACCACCACTCTGGAAATCAGTATGGCAGTATCCCAGAAAACTGGGAATCAACCTACCTCAAGACCCAGCAATACCACTCCTGGGCATATACCCAAAAGATGCTCAACCACACCACAAGGACATTTGCCCAACTCTGTTCATGGCAGCATTATTTGTAACAGCCAGAACCTGGAAACAACCTAGATGCCCCTCAACTGAAGAATGGACAAAGAAAATGTAGTACATTTGCACAATGGAGTATTACGCAGTGGTTTAAAATTAAAAAAAAAAAAAAAAAGTCACCAAGAAATTTGTAGGCCAATGGATAGAACTAGAAAAAAATCATTCTGAGTGAGGTAACCCAGACCCAGGAAGACAAACATGGTATGTACTCACTCGTAAGTGAATATTAGATACAAAGCAAAGGATAAACAAGCTACAATAAACAGTTCCAGAGAAGCTAGGTAAGAAGACGACCCTAAGAGGAACATGCATGGATCTCCCCAGGAAGGGGAAAGAGTTAAGATCTCTTGGGATCTCCTGGGATGGGAGAGTAGAAGGAAGAGGATGGGGGGGGGTGTGTGGAGCATGAGGGTTTGAGATGGCTGGGTTGGGGGAGGGATGGAGAGGGGAGAGCACAAAAGAGATACCTTGACAGAGTGAACCATTAAGAGATTAGGAAAAAAATCTGGAGCTAGGGAAATCCCCAGGAACTCACAAGGATGACCCCACCTAAGACTCATAGCAATGGTGGACAGGGTGCTTGAACTAGCCTTCCCCTGTACTCAGATTGGTGTTTATCCTAATTATCATCATAGAACCTACATCCAGTGATGAAAGCGGATGCAGAGAGCACTTGGCTAAGCTCCTCAAGTTCAGCTGAAGAGAGGGAGGAGGGATTATGGGAGGCAGGTCAGGATTATGATGGGAAAAACCACAGAGATAGCTGACCCAAGCTAGTGGAAGCTCATAGGCTCTGGACTGACAGCTGGGGAGCCTGCCCTCTGAATGTAGGTGACAGTTGTGTGGCTTGATATGTTTGTGGGTCCTCTGGCAATGGGACCAGGACTTATCCAGGTACACGAACTGGCTTTTTAGAGCCCATTCCCTATGGTGCGATGCCTTACTCAGACTTGATGAAGTGGGGAGGGCTTGGTCCTGCCTCAACTTGGTATGCCAGCCTGTGTTGACTACCCAATGGATGCCTTAACCCCTATGAGGATGGAATGGGGGTGGGATGGGGGGAAGTGGGGAAAGCGGGAGAACAGGTGTTGGTATGTAAAAATGAAAAAAAAATAAGAAGAAGAAAGAAGAAAAAATGTGTTCCCAAAAAATAAAATTATACTTCTTGAAAGTATTTTCATAGTATTAAATTTTTCTACTTATCTTAGTGCTTTACACAAATTTACTTTCAAGTAATAATAATTAGTAAGCAGGGCAGTGGTAGATCACACCTTTAATCCCAACACTTGTGGAAGGCAGAGGCAGGAGGATCTCTGAGTTCAAGGCCAGATTGGTCTACAGAGCAAGTTCCAAGAAAGTCAGGGCTACACGGAGAAACTCTGTTTGAAAAACCAAAGTAATGAATAATAATTAATAAAATTGTTAATTACTAGTAATAATTCAAAAATGAAGTCATACAAATAAATGTCATTGCTATATATTTGAGTTAATAGTGCTCTAGCTTGGTTTTTATTGCTGTAACAAAAACACTGACCAAAACCAACTTACAGAGGAAGGGCTTTATCTTATTATACAGGTTAGGGTCCATCATCAAGGAAAGCCAGGTCAGGAGCTCAAACAGGAACATGGAGGCAGGAAATGAAGCAGATACCATGGAGAAGTGCTGTTTACTAGTTTGTGTATCTTGCTTTTTTAGTCAACCCAGATTTTTTGGGTGTTTTGTGCCTGGACTGTTTCAGAATTAACATTTCTATGACTAAGCTATCCATTTCCTCTACCTCATCTTCAGACTTGAAATTCCATCTTCCAAGTTTTAATCTGTTGATGAGACTTGCCTCTGAAGTTTTTTCTCTGTCCAGTTTCAGTGTGGGTTTTCTTTAGAGATTCTATTTCTTTTCACATTCTACTTTTATATCTTGAATTATGTTCTTTTATTCAGTTGATTGTGTTTTCACAGTATTCGTTAATGTATTTCTTGATAACCTCTTTAAGGTCTTAGATCATATTCATAGTTGCTATTTTGAAGCCCTTTTCTTATGCTGATTCAGTTAAATTATTTTTCTCAGGGTCTAACACAATAGGATTTCTGGCTCTGAAAGAGGTATATTGTCTTGTTCATGTTAGTGTTTATTACGTTGAATCTAGACATATGGAGTTATGACATTTGAAGTGTTTCTTGTCATAGATGTCTTGTCTTGTCTTGTCTTGTCTTGTCTTGTCTTGTCTTGTCTTTTGTTGGGTGGACATTTTTCTTTGGATGTTATTGCCTACTCTGGATCCTAGCCAAGTGTGGAAGCTGTGGGATCCCTGAGTCCCAGCCAAATATGGTGGCTGTGGGGTCCCTGGTAGAAAGCATTTCTGGGTCCCAGCCAAGTGTGATTGTTTTGAGGTCTCAGGTAGAAAACTGTTTTGCAGCTCAGTGCCAGGTAGAGAGCTGTTCTGCAGGTTGGTAGTGAGTCACAAAGGAATGAAGATGGCCTATAATGAAAGGTTGAGAGGGACAATAAGGAAAAACTAGAGGAATCTGGGATCTGGGGGCCCAAGTACCTAGGGTTGGAAGTGGGCTGGCAGTGAGGAGGGGCACCTGCAGGCAGACTATGGCAGGATGAAGGGTAAATCTGGAGAGACAGAATGGAGGACAAGAAGGAGGATGAAGGTCTCCTACCTGAGGACCAGCCTGGTATGGCAGCTGTGATTCCCCGGTAGAGAGAGAGTTTCTGGGGCTCAATGGAGTCACAAAGGAGAGAGAAAACTTTGGACTTTCAGAAAACTTTTTATCACAATAAAAAACAGATCTTCTAAAACAAACAATCAAAACAAAATGCAATCTATTTTGATGAACGGAAGGATTGGTTTTAGTCCCTATCATATGGGAATTGCCCTGTAGCCCTTTAAGTGATAATCAACCCAAGAAGAAGAGCAGTACCTGCAGAATGGGGACCCACAACTGACTGGACATGTCCTGCTGTGTTTACTTCTCATCGTTGGCCTAGCTGCTAATCTCTCCAGTTGGCTGTGGTGACAGTTCAGCCATGAGGCTGGACAACTCTATGTTGAACTACAGTTTTACCCTGCTGTATCTAACTTTGGCCAGAGATTTATTGTCTTTGGAAACTTTGAGTTGAATAAACACTTGAAAATACCCAAAGGCCCTGCCCACCACACACAGAGTGAGCAGAAAGAAGACACCCAGGGACCCCGCCCCAATGTGTGGCCCACCCACAGCACAAGCCACTACAATGTGCAAGTATGGGGTGTAGAGATGGGAGAGAAAGAAACGCTGAACAGCTTAAGCACTACAAAAAGAGGCAGATCTGGAGACTCAAGGAAAAGCCTGATGTGAGTAGAGTGCAAAGTAGCTGTTACTAAGGGCCATGTCTGGGTCTGAGGCCACGCAGCATCAGGGGTCTATGTTGATGTCCATGGCCCATGTTACCACCAAAAGTCAGGGGAGATGTCCCTGGTAAGGACTGCTGCCTGGGACCACATTGATATCTAAGGACTGAATAGAGTTATAGCCTCACCGCACTGGCTGCAGCACTAGGAAGAGCTGGCTCTGTCCTTCCCCTGCAGCACTTGAGACAGTGGCCCTGCCCCTTGCCCAGACAGCACAGTAGGGCTGACCCTGTTGGGGGGGCACTAGCGAACCCAAGGGCATGAGCATGGGAAAGTTGGCTCCACTACTCATCTGTCTTGCTGGCCCTGATGGTGTGGGGTGTAGGTGAGTCCCAGGGCATGAAAGCAGAAGAACTGACCCCGCCCCTTGTTACCTGTGGCATTGGGTGAGCTAGTTGAGGCAGTGCCAGAGAACTCAACCTAGTGGTAAGGATGTGGGAGAGCTGGTGGTCTGACCAACTCAGCTACCACTCAGGTCCAGATCCATGGCTATTAGTTGCCCTCCCCCATCTATGAACTGCTGTGTTTTGGAATAGAATATATGTTTAAGTATGTGAAGATGTGTTGCATTTGTTTGTGCTGCATTTGTTTAACTATGTAAAGATGTGTTGCTATTTCACCTTGCCGCCCAAGGCACCTGATTGGTCTAATAAAAAGCTGAATGGCCAATAGCTAGGCAGAGGAGAAATAGATGGGCAGGCAGAGAGGAAAGGAGAGCCAGACAGACAGACAGGGTCAGCCTGCCAGGAGCCAGGCAGACAGACATGGAGGAAGCAGAAAAGCAGAACAGTACATAGATGAGGTAAACGAGCCTTGGGGCAGCACATAGATTAATAGAAACGGGTTTTTTAAGTTAAAAAAAAAAAAAGCTAGCTAGAAACAAGCCTAAGCTGAGGTCAGGCAGCCATAATTAATAATAAGTCTCTATGTCATGGTTTGGGGGTTGGTGGTCCAAGAAAGCCTGCTACATTTGGCATGCAATGTGGGCATGTATTTTTACATCGGGCATAAGAAAACTAAAAAGAGAAAACAAAAAAAACGAAAAGCACAACTTCCCAGCAGCCCAGTGCTTGTAGCCCACAGAGGTGCAGTGATGCTGTACAGCGAGCCCTTGAGCACCTGGCATGTTAGGTAGAAACAAAAGCCTGCTGCAAGCGTGGGCACCAACTTCCCAGAGCTGGGGCAGTTAAATGCCAGTCAATGCAGCTCCCAGTTAGTGCAGCTCTCAGCCAGGCCCATGAGCCACAAGGCTCAGCTCTCATGACCCAAGTAAAGCAAAATCAGCCACCAGCTCAAAGCCATTTGGTGAGGTTAAGGTTTGGCTCACAGGGTCAGAGAACGCAACAGGTGCACAGTAAAGCGGGTCTAGACTGAAAAAAAAAAATCTAAACAAGTTCCAGTGTATTTCAAACTGTGTATTGGTGCTTAAGAAAGGAAAGAAAATAGGTAAAGACAGTCATAGGAAAAAATAAATATTTTAAAAATAATAAAGCCTTAAAGAGAGAGTAAAGTAATAAAAAGGAAAAAAAATCCACATAAAATGGGAAATACACAAGGGAGGCTGGATCCTGTATGGTGTTGTGCTAACTTTGATTTTTTTTAAATACTGGTGTGTTGTTCAAATCTTAGATGGTCTTTTAATAATAAAAAAAAAAAATATACCAGAGCCAGATATCAGGGTGAAAGCTGAAAGATCAAAGAGGCAGAACAGCCAGCCACTAGTTCTTACCTCTATGAAATCTTAGCCTAAAGAGAGTGAGTTCCTATTTCCTCATACCTTATATACCTTTCTCTGCCCTGCCATATTACTTCCTGGGATTTAAGGTGTATGTGTTTCCCAAGCAAAGGTATGAGATCTCAAGTGCTAGGATTAAAGGTGTGTGCCACCACTGCCTGACCTATATGTCTAATCTAATGGCTGGCTCTGTCTTCTGATCCTCAGGTAAGTTTATAAGGGTGCACAATATGTCACCACACTGATGATGAGCAAAGGCCAGCTGCTGAATGACATTGGATTGTAAAAGGGACTGCTGAATCAGACCAACCTAATACTTTAGGGATATCTTAATTTTAAAATGGAATTCAGAAAATATGAGCATTGGGGGAAAGGTTATGCTTTTGTTTCCACAGGAAATGAAAGCTTGTGGTTCCTTCAAGGTTAATAGAGATCAGGTTTGATTGGGGAGATTTCCTGAAAATCTTTATGTCTACAGACATAAAGAAATAAATCAAGAAAAACTACAAGACAGGTGAGGTATATACTTATCCCTCTGCATGGGAACAGTTTTGAGACTGGACAACAAATGTTATAACTAGTTTTCCCAGTACTTGATCATTATCTCAATTTTCTTAGGGTCCCCTGGAGATACCATTGCCCCCAGACAACAGAAAGCAGTCTAGAGAACACAACAGCCACATTCCCAAGAGATAGGATGGGTGGTTTTTGGTCATTCAGTGGTTTATGAATGTTTGTCATCATTTAGGGGTGATATAGGAATATAGGATAAAAAGACAACTATTAACCTCAAATATTTTACATGGTATGGATTTTGGTATATTGATATAAATTTAAAGTTATTTTTATATACTGATATATGTTTCTTTTCTTGTTTAAGGTATTGTACATATGCAGCTCATTTAAAAATGTGATGTATAACTAAGAAATATGGGTTAGTAGTTAGTCATCTATAATAATGAAACTTATAGTCATATTAGGTATGTTTTCAAGGTTAAACATGTTATATTTTAGATAGATAGGTGATCTTCACATGCTTCAAAGACCTAAAGAATGTGGCATTTAAGATGTTTCATAACCTAAGGCTTTTCATGACAGTGAGGCATGTCTGCTCCTGGCAGCACCAATCTACTTCACAAAAAATGATGGGTATTAAAGAACATCCATATGGAATTTGCTTTCATTGTGGCAAAGCTAGCCATTTGGACAAGAAACTGCCCTTGTCTCAACTGCTGACAGTATGCTGTATAAATTGGACAAGCAGGACACAAAGGAAAAAGACTGCTGAACTTTGCCAAGTCAAGGTGGAATAGCCCTTCAAAATTCCTACTTCACAGGAAAGTCTGTCAGATAATCTAGGTCTGTAGGCTGAAGATGTATGCCCCAATGTTGCAAAGGAATCTTGGGTGACTGTCCAGGCAGCCAGATGTCTTTGTTATTTCTACAGTTTTGAAAGTTGCTTGCTCTGTACTTTCTGTTTACTAAGGTAATATCCTTCTGGGTCTTTGATGGAGTTGAAGACTAAATAGTTATAGTTTTCCTTAGTTATGACAAAAGGTAAAATTTGAACTCACCAAGATAGGATAAATAATAGAGTATTTTCTTTGAATTTGCCAAATATAAATGGATTGGATATTGTAAATGTAATTCTTACCTGATAGTTTTTCTTATTTTATATGATTTTACTATGTTAAAGTTAAAACCTTTCCTTTTATTTAGACAAAGTGGGAGAGAGGGAGCGCAGGGCAGGGGATATTGTGGAATAGAATATTTGTTTAATTATGTGAATTGAAGATGTGTTACATTTGTTTATGCTATATTTGTTTAACTATGTTAAGATGTGTTTCTATTTCACCTTGCCTCCCTAGGGCACCTGATTGGTCTAATAAAAAGCTGAATGGCCAACATCTAGGCAGAGGAGGGATAGGTGGGTCTGCTGGACAGAGAGAAAAGGGAAGCCAGACAGCCAGACACAGAGGAAGCAAGAAAGCAAAATGGGCAGTACATAGATGAGGCAAACGAACCTCAGGACAGCACATAGATTAATAGAAATGGGTTAATTTAAGTTAGAAAGACTAGCTAGAAACAAGCCTAAGCTAAGGCTGAGCATTCATAATTAATAATAAGTCCCCATGTCATGATTTGAGGGCTGGCAGTCCAAGAAAGCCTGCTTCACTGCTGGGACACTTGACCAGTCTGTAGACCCAAAGCTGCAGGATCTTCACGACACAGGGCAGCAACAGGATATCCACGAGGAGTTCCATGAAGATCCATTATTGATAGCAGATGCCAGGGCCTCAAACCAGACCAATGACTCATTGTAAGGAATACTTGCAAGTAAAGATATATGGACTAACAGGTATACTGTGTGACTCACTGTGACACACTACAGCTTTCACAAGAGTTTATTTTATCTTTAGGGAAGGGTGCAAGGGCAGAGGGCAGATATGAAGGGATGGGGAGAGAGTGAGATTGGGGTACATGAAGTGAAACCCACAAAGAATCAATAAAATTTAAAATAAAACAATATTTTCGGAAAAACCTAGATGCCCATCAACGAAAAGATGGATGAAAAAAATGTGGTACATATACACAGTGGAGTACTACTCAGCAGAGAAAAACAAGGAAAGCATGAAATTTGCAGGCAAATGGATGGAACTAGAAAAATCATCCTGAGTGAGGTAACCCAAACCCAGAAAGACAGTCATGGTATGTACTCACTCATAGGTGGATTCTAGATATAAAATAAAGAACAATCAGACCACAACCCATAGAACCATAGAGGCTATATATATAGCATGGAGGTCCCTAGTTTTACTCAATTATTGAAAAAAAATAGCCAAATGAATGGAAACACATGAACTACGAACCAAAGCCTGAGGGCCCCCAGCTGGATCAGGCCCTCTCAATAGGTGAGACAGTTGATTGGCTGATCAGTTTGGGAGGCAACTAGGCAGTGGGACCAAGTCCTGTGCTCATTGCATGAGTTGGCTGTTTTGAAACCTGGAGCTTATGCAGGGACACTTGGCTCAGTCTGGGAGGAAGGGACTGGACCTGCCTGGACTGAGTCTACCAGGTTGATTGCAGTCCTCGGGGGAGGATTTGCCCTGGAGGAGTGGGAATGGGGGGTGGGCTGGGGTAATGGGAGGGGGTGGGAGGGGGGAGAATAGGGGAACCCGTGGCTGATGTGTAGAACTGAATGGTATTGTAAAATAAAATAAAATAAAAAATAAAAATAAAATAAAATAAAGAAATAAAAAAACTATTTCTTGGCTATTTGTATTTTTTTTTTTTCAGACAATTATGTGCAGTTCCATGGCCACTTTCTCCACTTTGGACAGGTATCACTAGGTATGTTTGGCTGGCCTGGAACTCACTATCTAGAGATCAGCTGGTCTCAACTCATGGATTCAAGTTGGAAGTAGCAGCTAGCACCCAGGGACTATGGAGCAACTCTGAGGAAACTGAGAGACCCACAGAGCCCCAAGGGGAGACAGGGTGGAGGAGGAGGAGCGCCAGAGCTGGCACTATCTCCAGAACAACTTAAAAAAGGCAGGTCTTATGGGAAGATGCTTTTAAAAAGTGGACTCATGATATTGGAAAGAAAGATGGCAGAGCAGAGCCTCGTGTGGCAGAGAGTAACAAAGCTAGAGGCATGGCCGGTGATGGGCAAAGAAACATGACGTTAGGTAGGGCAGATCCAGCAGGCTAGGACAGTGGGCCCAGCCTGCACAGCATGGCCTAGCCTGCAGCATGGAGCCATGAACTGCTTGCCCTGCTGTGGGAAGGAAAGCAGGGGGCTGTGGGTACTGCCTGTGGCTGCCTGACAGTCATACCTGGTGAGCCTTAGGGCAGCCTGCACTGAGGGTGTGCAAGCATGCTGCTTTCTCAGATCCTGCCCCCAGACGCCCTGCCCAGCCACGAAATCATCCTGAGTCTGAGCTGTTGCTCAGATATCTGAGACGAGTCTCGGTGATTAAACCAGTATTTGTGTTGTTTCAGAAACCAGAAACCTTGAAACAGACCAATGACTCACTGCAAAAGAATTTGCATGTTTGGGCAAAATATATATATATATATATATATATATATATATATTATATATATATATATATATACTGTGTAACACACTGCAGTTCGCAATGCCACTTCAATGAATAAATGTGAGATGGAGAGATGGGGAGGATGGCAGAACAGAGTGCATGCTTATGTTAGAAAAAGGCAAAACAGAGACGAGGCAGTGGTGACAACAGATGTAAAAGCATGGCTGTGGTGGATGGAGGAGAATGTCATTGCTGAGCAGGGCAAGCAGGGTGGTGTGCAGCAGCCTGGAATTTGCTGAGGCTCTGTCCCTGAACATGCCTTGCAGCTGCACAATTGCTCTACTCTGAGCAACAACAGCAAGATATCCAAGATGGAGAACGATTCATTTTCTAGATTGGGCCTCCTCCAAAGACTTCCATTGTCTACACTGCCTCCAGAGGCCATGTTGGTGTCCGTGGTCCTCATTAATGCCAGAGACCATGTGGATGTCCTTTGGTGTCTGTAATCCAACCATGCTGCCACTGGGGACCATGTTGAGGTCTGGGTTCTGTGCTGACCCTGGCTGTTATGGGATTATGGGCAAGGGACCTTCTTTTTGCAGTGGTATTAATGACTGCTGACTCATAGTGAGAATGAGAGACATTGAAGGCTTCTGTGACAACCTCTCTCCTTCCCACAAAAGAAACAGTCTAGACAGGAAGCCATTGCAGAGTCCTTAAAAATCGTGACAGGTTTGCTGAAGTGTAGCTCTTCACGGTTGATGGCTTCTGGCATGGGTGAGGAGAAGGCCTCAGTTATCTTTAAGGAGCTGGCTACTGGAGTTTGACCATGCCTAAAATGAAAATACAGGCAACACAATTGGAACTCGTGTGTGTGTGTGTGTGTGTGTGTGTGTGTGTGTGTGTGTGTGTGTGTGTGTGTTTGTGTTCTTTTGTTGTTGTTTTGTTTTGTTTTGTTTTTGCTTCTCGAGACAGGGTTTCTCTGTGTAGCTTTGTGCCTTTCCTGGAACTCACTTGGTAGCCCAGGCTGGCCTCAAACTCACAGAGAGCGCCTGCCTCTGCCTCCCGAGTGCTGGGATTAAAGGCATGCGGCACCACCGCCGCTGTCACCACCACCACCACCACCACCACCTGGCTGTGTGTGTGTGTGTGTGTGTGTGTGTGTTGTGTGTGTGTGTGTGTGTGTGTGTGTGTTTCTTTCCTTTTCGGGGTGAGGACACAAGGGTGGAGGGTGAACCCGGGAGGAATGGGAAGCTAGTGTGAATGGGGTGCACTGTGTAAAATTTCCAAATAACCAACAAAAATATTATGTTGGAAAAAAGACCTTTACTATAAATGTATGAATTCTCAGAAAAAAATTAGGTGGGAACTGATCATCACACCAGTGAATCCCAGAAAGAGCTCTCTATATGGAAAGTACCATGGAAACTGAAGTTGCAGAGAAGGTTCAAGAATCCTGTGCTATCTCCAGTGCTGCCTTAATAAAAAAAAAAAAAATGCTCATCTCTGATGATACATAATGATGATGCATAATAATGATGCATCTCTGATGACCTAATGATACAGATTTTGCTCTTACTCCATGTCACTTCTCCCAGAGCAAGAAAAGTAATTCGGATGCATATTCTTGATTCAATCAACTTTGTACAGTTACCTTGCTCAAAACGGTTGCTAATGGCTGAGCCTTAACTCTGAGGAAGAAGCTGAACAAATAGATGCATTCATCCCCACATTCTCCTCTGAAAAACTCAATAAATCATTGAGGCATATCTACTTTTTACTTATTACATAGTTCTGTCACTAAAAGCCAATCTGTCCTTCTTTTAAAATTACTTTTATCCATTTTTCTGCATTCTGAATTCATTAGTCACCAAAATGACAGTTTTAAAAAGAAATCTTTCTATCTGTTTAAATTTTCATTCTTTAATTGCCAATAAATTTTTAAACTGTTTCTTTTCTTTCTTTTTTTTTTTTTTTTTAGTGTTGCAGGCCATTATTCATTCAGTACTTTGAGTCTGTAGGAATCGGCACATGCTCTGCCTTACTCCCTTTCATTTGCTCAAGTCCTAAGTCCAATGTGACTGTGTGGAGACAAAGCTTTTAAAAGGTAATTACGGTTAACTGAAGCCCAAGAACAGGTCTCTAATCCATGTAATAGGATTGGTCTGTAAGAAGAGAAAGAGACACCAAGGATGACATTCATAAGGCACAGAGGCGCGGGCCTATGAAGCAGCTGTTGCAAACCAGAAATACCCCAGAAGAGGCCAACCTACTGATGCCTTGATCTTGAACTTCCAACCTGCAGAACTCTGAGAATCTGATGTTGTGTTAGACATCAGTGGCGGCCCAAGCCTATTAACAGTTTATATCTGTGTTCCTTATCTATTCTGGGGTGGGGTGGGGGTGGGGAGGAGAGAAGGCAGCACTCTAAATATCCTTGCATACATAGTATTACAACACTTATTTCCCTCTTCCTGTTTGTTTTTGGTTTACATTCTTACAGTTTTTTAGTGTATTCATTTTTCCCCAGACTTTTCCTTTATGGTTGCTTCAATGTTTGAAATATGCTTAAGAGAAAAAGGCCTTTCATTCCTCAGAATTACATATAAGTACATATTTCTTCATTTTTTTCCCCTTTGAATGTTATTTCCAGTGTATCACATAATATTTAGTTCAATTTCTTCAATACAGCTGGCCAATTATACAACTTAATCATCTTTCCACCAATTTGAAAGTTTTATAGTCCTCTAAATACACTTAAAACTTCTATTGTTTTCTCTCTTTTTGGCCGATGACATCATTCATTCACTAAAGGCACTTGATTCCAAGCCTGAGACCTTTCAGTCCCTGGGATTCACCAACAAGAAAAAACAATTCCTCCAAATTTTCGAGATATTTTAATTGTCTAGAGTTGTAAAATCTGCATATATGTATGTGGAAGAAAATTTTAAAATTATAACAGTATATATTCTCATCTGACAATAAACATCAGACTGAACAATTAATGTTAACCTAATGATGAACAAGACGAAGAGATTACTGACCTAATCTAGCTGAATTAATGAAATTACTGGAATTATTTAAAAAAACACCCAGTTTTTCAAAAGTTGAGGAAAAATCTCTAAGACTGTTGACTTTTTCAAGTTCCTATAAAAAACTACTTCCTACATTTTTGCCCCCATAATTTTCTCCTCCCTATTCTGGTAATAAAATTCTAGTAGTTA
Organism: Peromyscus leucopus; assembly: GCF_004664715.2. NCBI lineage: Eukaryota > Metazoa > Chordata > Mammalia > Rodentia > Cricetidae > Peromyscus > Peromyscus leucopus. The sequence goes on along the minus strand of NW_023505355.1, from coordinate 119,224 downwards.
ACAGATCAGCTGTGGTCACAAAGACCACAGCTTGGTGATTAAGAAAATGACTATAGGCAGGTGTGGTAGTTTTTCATCCCTGCACTCCAAAGTAGAGGAGAAGGGAGGGGGAGAGGAGAGTGAAAGAGAAAAAGGAAAAAGAGGAGAAAAGGAAGGGGGGATTACTATAATGGCGGCCTTTGAAGGGTAAAGCTCAGCTTCTTGTTATAAAGGTTCTGTCAAGAAATGGGTCGAAATGGTTCAGGTCAGTCTGGTAAACACGTTAAGTTCCAGCCAGGCCAGGTTTACAGGCTGAGAACCTATCTGTCAAAAAACGGGAGAGGAAGGTAATATATTACCAGACAAGTTCAAGACATGCCTGTCACCACCCACGCTGAATGCCAGTGCTCAAGACCAGCATTACTCAAGCATTTAGAATCTGAGACTTGACGATCATTCCAAAAACTGTAGCGATGACCAGCAGCCATCCCTTACGTTGTGTTTCCCAAGGGCGGACGGTATTACATACAACGGCCATCGACATACAGCAGCTGAAAAGAAAGAAAAATAATAATAACATTTCCTGGAAAAACTAACCGGAAGAACCACACACAGGGTCCAAACTCTCTTTGGCAAAACGTGGTTTATCTCCAGAATCAAAACAAGTAGTTGCGGGTAAAGACGGTGGAGCCTGCCACCCTAGGAGGCCGACCTGCACATAAAAACCAGGAAGACAGGCTGCCGGGGAGGGGGGGGGGTCCACACACTCCGGAAACAGAGGCCACGTCCGCTTGATGCCCGAGGGGTGAAGGGTGGAGCTGGGGGGGGCAAGGCCACGTGGGAGGCCCGCGCTCAAGACCCGGAGGCCAGCGGTTGCCTGCCCAGGCTCCCGCAGCCATGAGAACGACGGTCAACGCGTACCGACCTAGTCGGCCTCCTCCTCGCCGTCGGCCCGTCTCCACTCGCAGCTGCACCCCGGAACGCGGCGGCCCCGCCGCTCCCATCCCGGCGTCCCTGCGCCCGCCGCGCTCGGAAGCGGCGCGCGGGAGCCCGGCGTCAGTCCCCGCCTGCCCGCGGGCATTGCTATGGCAACGCAGCCGCCCCAGCTATGTCGCTGCAACCCGCCCTCCGTCGCGGGTGTTCATGGAACTGGTTTCCCTGGGCTAACCTGGGCCGGGAAAACAACTCGATCTCGGCCTTGGAGGCGCAGCCCGTCGGCAGCCGCCCCCACGTCGCCAAGGCCCACCCGGAGCCCGCGAGGTCCACGTGAGCGGCTCGGCCGAGGTGTCCGCCAGCCCCGACCGGGCGCAAGTGGCCGTGCGGGTGAGCAGCACCAAGGAGGCGGCGGCCGAGGCCAAGAAGAGTGTGTGCCGTCGCCTGGACTACATCACGCAGAGCCTCCAGCAGCAGGGTCTGCAGGTGAGCCTCCCGGGGACGGGGACGGGGTGCAGAGCGGGTGACTCTGGAGCTTTGGGGATGCTTTTGTTACCCCAGTATTCATTCCCGGGCGCAATGGATGCTCGAGCCTGCTTCTCGAGTCTAAATGAAAGCAGTTATTGGCCGCAGTGAACTTGAAATCCCCACATGCAGATTGGATAGTTTTTGTTTTTTTAATCTGGTCTCATTTGCTGCAGTGATTTTGTTTCTAAGCTTAGAGTGTTGAAATGTTTTCTTGAAAAGTTACATGTAAATGCTTGCCTAAGTAGAATGTTGGACCATAATCCCCTGTTGGGGGTTGTTTTTATTCTGCATGTTGAAATTGGCAGGTGAGGAGCTTGAACTGCTTGCTCCCGATCAAAGGTTCCTGTGGAGGGGATCTTCCGTGTAATTGCACATTTGGCGTCCATTTCCGGTTTATGGTGACCACCTACCCCAAATTTACCAACTTTTTTAGTTTTAACCTTTTTTTTAAAGTCAGTATATGTAGGTATCATAGGTGAAATGCTTTTTCTTCCTAGACCCGTTCATAAAACAAATCACTAAATAGATAGTACCTTAAGCCCTCTTTAAGGAATGGGGCAAAAACGGAAATAGCGTTACTTACTCCACACTGAAACTCTGTTATGCATGTTTTAATATCCCCATTTTCCAGATTTAGAGAGATAAAATAATGCTCTGAACTTTATGCTTGATCTTAGCCAAAAGGCCGAGAAGCGATAATGCTCTGAACTTTAAAGAACGATATTTGAAATCCTATTCCTGAAACCACAATCGAGGTTGCTTTCAACTTTGCCGCACTTCAGATACTTAGGATGAAAGAAACTTGGGAGCCACGGACAATCGTCTATCTCAGGGTTATCATTGTAGAAAACAGGGCCCTACCTGCAGGACCTGTGGTTTTCTGGGGTAACTGATTTGTTCAGAGTGAAACACAATCTTGCTTCTGTACCAGAAATGTCTTACCTTCGAAAAACAGATCTTTATTTTTAAAAGAAAATAAAGTATTGCATTTTAAAGAAAATTTGTATTGCATTCAAAACCAGAATAATTAATTGAAATGACGGGGGGGGGGGGGGGGGGGAATCTCCTGTAGTCCTGTTTGAATAATGTAGTTAGCATTTTATGTCGTTGACATAGAACATGATCTGAACCCATGTTTCTAACTCCTAATATGTAAAACAAATAAATATAGTAATTACATTCAAAGTCATTGTTCCAGGCAAGGTACAGGAGGACTGTAATTTCCCAAACTGTCTTTTGCTAATGGAGGAAAGCACTCATACAGACAGCTTGCTCAACAGATGGTATAAAAATCATTCATAGTGCTTCTCAGGGTAAATTATGTTCTTCACAAAGTCCTTATAATATTATACATTTTAAACTTTGAAATATTGGCTTGTAAATATACACTCCTCTGATTAAAGAGCCCCTCCCAATCTCAACACTTGCTTAAGGGATGGAACCTGACTTTCTCATTCGTATTTCCTGACTTCTCTTCCTTCCTAATCTAGATGAATTCTGCTTTGTTTTTAAAGAACCAGACCAAAATCACATTCTTGGCATTCAGCACTAATCCTGTTATACAATACTCCACTTTTTACTTCAAATGAAGTGTGTCAGTCTATTATAATTCTTGATGTACTTATCTCTCAGAATGATTGCCATTTGAGTAATGCCCATATACATAATGCATGTCATGAAAAATGCTTTTCAACTGAGTTAAAGAGAAAAGAATGAAACAATGCATAAGTTATTAGCCCTATTACTTGTAGATCATGAATTTATGAATTTGTAGGAAGATATAGCAGTCAGTTTTAGCATTGTTTTAATGGGAAAATGTTGTAACGTTCTAAATAATGTTTACTTAACTGAGAAACATTTATTAAGCATTCCCTAACACTGTTCAGATTTATGTGGCACTTAACCTAGTATGGTCTTACTTCAGGGGCTGCTATAATGAAGTATCCCCATCTGAGTAGTTCCTGGACAACAGAAATTTAGTGTTTGTAGCCCTGGAGGTTAGGAAGGCTAAGGCACCAACAGCTGTGGTTTGGTCTGATGAAGATTCAGTTCATGGTACATAGGTGGCGCCTTCTCCCTGTGTCCTTACGTGATAGAAGGGACAAGGCAACTCACTGGGGCCCCTTCTTAGTAAGGACACTAACTTAATAAGGACACTATTTCCATCCATGAGGCTCCACCCTCATCATCTAATCTCAAAAACCATTTTATACCCTCACAGTAGTGACTAGGTTTTAATATATGATTGGGGCACACAAGCATTGCAGATTAGAGTGAATAATTGTTTTCTATTTTAATATATAAATTTAGGCTGTGAACTCCAGTATTTATTTGCCTACTCGTAATTGTATTATTTTCAATAACTATACATGCCTCGGGCATGTTGGTAGGCAATAAGAGGTCAGATAATGGGGTGTGTGTGTGTGTGTGTGTGTGTGTGTGTGTGTGTGTGTGTGTGATATGAAGGGCAAAATTTAGAGACATTTGTTAATCTTTTTTCTCCAAACCTGGCTTATCAACAGCTTCCAAAGAACCAATCACACAAGTACATTTAGTTTTTTTCTTCCAAGAAAAGCTTTAAAAAGCAACTGTATCTGTTTCTTTTTTAAAATGTATATATTAATTAAAACTATACATTATAAATATAATTATAATATGTATGAATGTGTATTAATATATGATTTCTATATTAATTTTATTGTTTTGTTATTTTTTCCCCTTTTATTAAACATAGATTCTTTACAGTTTCCTGTCCTCTACTCCTCCTGGTTCCTCCTACCTCCACTCCCTTTCTGTCTCTCACTAGAAAAGAACAGGTGTCTAGGAGATGACAGCCAACATAAATATAATTATAAGTAATATAAAAATAAAGTATAGTAAGATAAACAAAAACATCATATCAAAGTTGGACAAAACAAGCAAACAGACAAATAAAAGAATCCCAAGAGAAGGCACAAGAATCCGAGACCCACTCGTTCACACATTGGGGATCCCATAAAACACTAAGCTAAAAGCTCTAGTATATATGCATGGGACCTGATACAGACCCGTGCAGGCCCTGCGATTGCTGCTTCAGTCTCTGAGTTCATATGAGCTTTGTTCTGGTGTCCTCTAACCCCTCTTACCCCCACTACTGCTGCTTCCTCCTCTTCCCTAGGGTTCCAAGCTCTGAGAGGAAGGATTTGATGGAGACAGAGAGATAATAAATCCTGAACCCTCTGCTGCTGGAGTCCTATGATCAGAATAGAATAGCATGATTCGTGCCGCCATGAAAGTATGTGGATAGTACATTGAAGAGATAACATGGATTTTACCTTAAGACTTCCAGAAGGCTTCATAAAGGAAGTGACACTGTGTTAAAATGTTAAGCACTAGCCAAAAGGAAATCATTCCAGTCCCACATCAGAATGCAGCAGGCATATATGTTAACAGCACTCTGAGTAATTCAGTATGGCTGGAACACAGAGGACACTGGGCAACCTGGGAGAGAATTAAGAGATAAGACAAAAGGAGAGAACTGGAGGCCGGATGTAGACTTGTGTGACTGTACAGCTTTACTTTTTCTCACCGGTGCTACTCTACCTGACAGAAGCAACTTGAAAGAGGAAGAATTTATTTTGGTTCACAGTTTCAGAGGGTCTCGCTGTGGTGGCAGGGGAGCCGTGGTGGCAGGGAAGGCTGAGTCTGTGGCGTCAAGAGCTAGTCCCATGGCCCGGAGCAGGAAGCAGAAAGAAAGGGACCAGAAGCAGGGCCAAGTATAACTCTGTGAGTGTGTGCGCACACTCGCATGCACACATACAGGCACGTGCACATCGTCCTGTAACACACTCCACCTTATTCCCACCTCTAGTGGCCTACTTTGCTAGCCAGGCTCCACAGGCTTCAAAATAGCACCACAAGCTTGGAAACAAGTGCTCAAAATACAAGCCTGAGAAGTTACTTTAGATTCTAACATGAGTGTCCTACTGAAGTGTCTCAATAGTCTTTATAATTACGACAGCTACCTACTGTTGACAGATCGTATACAATGCTGTCTCACTTAATATTCCTACCCTATGACGTACTAACATTGCTGCTTTATGGAAGAGAATTCTCAGGACCAGAGTGACTACTGGCAGTTAGCTTGCCCACAGCTAAGAAATGACAAGTTTAGATGCCAGCCAAGACCTTTGACCCACGCTTTTAACTGTTACAGGATGTTATTACTTTATTCTCTTGGCAGTGGATGATGGAGGTGTCAGGGAGGGGACATAGCAGGTGATGTTAATAATCTCCTTTTATATGTTTGCTGGCCCAACACCTGTCTGCCATTATATGTGAATTAATTGCCTGGCCAGGCTCTGAAACTTCCTGCAAATGGGGTCCTGCATTAATACCAGGAAATGATATTTCCCTGCCCCCCCCCAACAGTCTTCAAGTTAAGGTAATAAAGAACTGAGCTGAGTGACAGGAGTGGACAGGAGACCCCCAGCTTCTTCACGTTGAGTGGAGTAACTGAGAGTTTCTGACCCAGCTGCAGTTTCTCCGCAGGGTCAATTTGAGTCCCCGATGGGAATTTGCTTGCTTCACAACCCAAACTCTTTTGGTTCCCTTCTGTCTTGCTCCCCACAACCCACCTTTTTTTTTTTTTCCTTTGGAATTACCTTCAAAATGAACTAATCCAAACCTTGTTTCCAAATCTGCTTCTGGCCATACCCAAATTAACATAGGGAATAGTAGGAATAGTTTGGCATGTTTCATTTGCTATTGTTTTTCATGATTAGAAAACACATGCTACATATTTCCACATGTGTATGTGTTTGTATGTATGAAGAAGGCTTATGAAAAACTTAGGAAGATTAGTTTCTACCTTCTCCACTTGGCACAGTAGCCATTATTTTCTTCTGTAACTTTTCAAATTCATTAAGTCCAAAGAAGTGATATTTTCCATTTTAACAATGGAAGTTAAGCTTTTCCGTATAAATTTTTAGTTCATAATATTTTGCCCATTTTTCCTTTATCTTTTCTGCATTTTAAGATTACCAATAACTTATGACTGTCATATATTGCAAAAACAAGTCTGCATCTTGGTTATATAACTTACATAGTTTTAAACTTTCAAAGTTTTGATAGTTTATTTAGCCAAATTCATTAATCTTTTTTGTATGTTTTCTATCTTTAATGTACTATTTATTCAGTCCATGATTGTAAGGCAATATGGCTATTAAATGGCACATCCTGGAATCTTCAGAGATCCTAAAGAGTCCATAAATACTCTATTCTTGGAGTTTATTTTGGTAAAATAACAAGTTTCATTTTCTTTTAACTAGGTGAGTAGCTGTGCCTGATAATCCTTATTAGTCAGCCTTAACTTTGCAAAATGATCTCCACGTACCTTTAAAAATGAAAACCTCAGGTTGTTTCGTGGCTAATCAGGATTTATGTGGTTAAGTCCCCTCACTTTCCCGGTATCTTCCTGTGTGACTCAAAATGTTGCATCCATCCCTGAGCCTTACATTACATGATGATAAGTCACCTTAAGAGATAGCCACAGTTAGTTATTGTAACCACATTAGAAAGAAAAGCCTGTGGGCTGGAGACGTGGTTCAGTGGTTAAGAGCACTTTGCTTTTCGTTAGGCACTTTTTTTAAGTTGCTCTTTGCCAAGGGTCTTTGTTCGATTCCTAGTACACACATGGCAGCTGACAGCCCTGTAACTCCAGTTTCAGGAGATCTGATGACCTCTTCTAAACTCTGTGGGCACCAAGCACACACATTGTGCACAGATATGTATGTGAGCAAAACACTTGTACACAGACATGAATCCAGAAGGAAAGCCTGAATGGACAGCCTAAGCTTCTGTTTGTGGCGAGAGACATGCTACAGACAAATTAACTTACATTTTGATACCCGCATGTCTGTGGTAAGCAAATGTGGGGATCCAAAATGGTGGTGGTCTCTCCAGGTTCACTTGAATCACATAGTTGCTGCTGAGTAGGATTCCATACTGCCTACTGTTTTGAAATATTCCAAGTCATTGGTTTTGTTTTGTTTTGTTTTGTTTTGTTTGTTTTTTGCATTCTTAAGGTATTTTGACCCAGATCTAGAGTAAAACATCGAGTCATTATGGTACTCCTATATTATCCACACTGTTTAAATTATTACATCTTTGTAAAAACTTTGAGGCCATGTTCTCTCCTCATTACTATGTACTGGAAAGACTTCCTGCCTGCAGGGAACAGGGCATGTTAAATGAGAACATGGAGATGGGATCTATAGTTCTAGATGGTAGAAATGTCTACAGAACAAGTAGAACTTCCCTTTATATTTGCTATTGAGCATATATATTTCAGGATAATTGCTTATTTTACAATATTGTGTCATAGTAAGTTTATTCAAATTTTTTTCTGTATAGTTGTATGGTTTGCACTTTTTAAGTTTATTCTTATATAGCTTTTTTATGGCTATTGAGCCTATTACCTTTTTCATAGTATTTAAAATAGCTATTCCTGTGTTGACCATTTTGTTTTAAAAGTCTGCCTTTTGTTGGGCGGTGGTGGCACACACCTTTAATCCCAGCACTAGGAGGAAGAGCAAGGCGGATCTCTGAGTTCGAGACCAGCTTGGTCTACAGAGTGAGATCCAGGACAAGCACCAAAAACTACACAGAGAAACCCTGTCTCAAAAAACAAATTAAAACAAGAGTCTGCCTTTTGTATGAGTGTAGAAACAAAATTGTAACATAGTAAGGAGCCTCATGAGGTGGGCTGGCATGGTAGATTGTCAGCATAGCACTGCTGACATTTTGAGCTAGTTCCCTTGTGTTGAATTAACCTGTGTGTTGTAGGATGTTTAGCAATATTCCTGGCCTCTAACCTACAGTGTAGCCAAAATGTAGTCATTTAGGTGCATATTGGTCAGTAAAAAGCCAGACCAAGAAGACAAATGTTTGATTATTCCATTCCTACGACATTCAGAAAAGACAAACCTGTGGAGGTGACTAAGTGGTTGACCGTAAAGCGGCTGCACAGGAGAGCCTTTAGTGTGGAAGACCAGTTCTTCACTATGTGGAGTGGTTGATACATCGCCTTATGCATCTGTCAGAACCCAAAGAGCACAAGTCTCGGAGTAAATAGTAACATTTGCAAGCTAGGGGAGGAAAGGTATCAAACAGCCTGTAAGACATTAGTCCCAGGACAGAATTGAGACTGATAAATGAACCCAGTTCTGTTATAAACAAAGAACACAGCTGTATTAAAGGAAGTGGGGAAGGGCATGTCCTAAGTAACTAGGAAATAGTGTTTTAACTGGAAACTGTAAGGGTAAAGATAAAGGTACAGAAGCCCCGTGCTCTGATGGATAGGTCTGTTTTCCAAGGTATACTAGTTCTGAAACCACTGTGCATGTGTACTGGTATTGAGCAAATCTTCCTTCTCACTGGTGAAGGAGGAGAATGGAAACAGTTAGAATGAACACTGATTCTGACCTAGGACTGTAAGCATCAAGAGGTGCTATGCTCTGCACGGCTCCAGGGATTCACCTGAGGCAGAAAGGAATGAAGAAATGGCATACACATGGACGCAGACAGACTGCTCTCCACTAGAGAAGCTGCAGCACCCCGGAAGCTCAGCGTGTTTATTGTAGGCAGTAGAATGGGGAGGTGGGGTTGTTGTATATAGCTGGATAAGGAGGCAGGAACAGTCTCTAGGGTGTAAGAGGTGTGTGTGTGTGTGTGTGTGTGTGTGTGTGTGTGTGTGTGTGTGTTGAAAGTAAAGTGGCCATTTTCTGCACACACTGTTAGTATTTTGACTGGAAGAAGGCTTTGTCGCCCCATGGGGCTGAGGCATTGGGGCCCTTACATGGATTTCCCCATGTCAAGCAATACTCATTCACTCAGGACTTACTTCCTAGATTGTAGAACTCAACATTTAGCTTCCTTCCATATCTGTGGGAAGATTCAGGGACAATCATGGTCATGTAAGTATATGTGTTGGTTGTGGGCTCTCTCTCTCTCTCTCTCTCTCTCTCTCTCTCTCTCTCTCTCTCTCTCTCTCTGTGTGTGTGTGTGTGTGTGTGTGTGTGTGTGTGTGTGTGTGTGTGTGTCTTTCCCCCTCTGGCTCATAGTTTGAGAAGTCCATTGTGGCAGGGAAGGCATAGTGGAATTCTATACTGTAATATTATGGGATCTACTTCTGTCTTTTGTCTTCTCTATCCAAGAACTTTACATACAACTTGTTTTTAAATCATTCTTGCAACCATATGGTATGTCTATTGACCTGATTGTATACATGTGGAAGCAAAAGCTCAAAAAATACTGAGTAACTTACCCAAAGGTACATGATAGGTACTTTGTCAAATCAGTCCATACCTTCTATACAAGTGAAGTAAGTAACTAAAACCTGAAGTGAAAATGGATCAAATTTTTGAACAAGTATTTGTAGGCTTCGGATTGATTTTATGGCAGTTTTAAGGAAGTTTGAAACATCAAGGCAGGCAGCTCATCTTTTGTATACTGTGTGTCTTCCTATTTCAAACTCAGGTTTCTTAATTGTCGGGCAGAAACTACTGAATTCAATAGGCAAAGGTTTAGTAACTTAACTATGGTACTTTCTGTTTCAGGCAGAAAATGTCTCCGTCACAAAGGATATTAGAAGAGTAGAAAATGCTTATCACATGGAAGCCGAGGTACGCACTGAGTGATGGAAAGCACCTGGACCGTGGGGCAGCTGCAATTTAGTTGTAGTCTTCCGCTGAAACTTACCAGAGAGATGAGTCTTATGGTGATGATCAAAACGCTTTTTCTCAAACTCGTTCTAAGAATATGTGTCTGGTGATGCATTAAAACAAATTTAATGAGATCTACTTAAGAGAAATGATGTCAAATGAAATAGAAACAGCAATAGGGAAAAGGCAGCTAAGTACTGCAGACTTTCGGAAGTATTATTGGCTGGTGAGCAGAAGTCACTACAGAAAAGAAATCTTCCTTAGATTAAAAATTACATGAAAAAGCTGTAAAGCTTGAGACACTTTTAAAACATTCTTTTGTTTCTCAACACAATTCCATGGTCACTGTGATTAAAAGCATTTAAATTTTAAATCATGCCGTCTTTATCCACATAAGCAGCACACTGTTTTCAGAATGTTCAATCCTTGCTGACTGAGGTCCCAGCATGCTGTGCTTCTCACTCTGAGGGCGGGCGGTCAGGATTTATATCATAGTATGTCTAGTAGTGTAAAACAGCTGTTTCTGACTTTCATGTTTTCACGAGACACTTAGTCCAGCTGCCACCTTGTCACAGGAAACAAAGAGGACCTAGTTAGAATAGAGTCTTGTCTACCAGAGAGACTCTTCCTCTCTAGAGATAGAAAACCTCCAGAAGCACCGGGTGCTCTCCTGTCAGTCAGTGTGATGGTGCTTCCTAGCACTAAGATTAAGGTTAGATCACTGGGGCTCCTACTTCTCAGAGGGGAAGTGTAAGATCAGAGTGTCAGGACAGAATGGACATTGGAAAGGTGACTCCTTGTCCCTTGGGATAGGAATTTCAACAATAAACAGTCATCTTTATTAGCTTTGCGATGGCTCATCTAAAATTTAACTATCTCCAGGAAATTTACAATTATTCTTTGTGGCTTTAGGCATTCATTTGACATAGATTATTTTGACAGAATGAAGAGTAGTCAGGCAGGATTCTAAATTATAGAGGTTTGATGTTAGTGGGATAGTAGATCCCTCTGAGGGTTTTACCCATTAGGAATTCAGGTTGTAATGAATATAGGAGCAGGCAATCCTAGTTAGGAGGGCAGAGACTTTGTTGCTCTTTATTTTTATGTAGCCCACACTAGCCTCAAGTTTAGGCTCTTCCTATGTCAGCTTTCTGAGTGCTGGGATTACAGTCCAGCCATCACTCCTAGTTATACTTAGGTTTATTATTATAAAGGCTCACAAAGAGCTCAGGGGAAGAGATTGTTCTAAAACTGAACAAGGGATGGAAAACTGGAGGGGTTTTCAGATCACTGAGTTGTTCTACGGCTAAAGTTACCAGTTCAGCAAGAGTCCTTGACTGCAAGAATTGGGCTAAACTCTGCTCTTCCTTCTGCTGTACCTGCCTTTTTGGTGTTCAATATTCTGATTTCTTAAGAAAGCACTTATATATATAGAAACACTATACTGTACATTCCAGTACATGGTTGCCATTAGATCATCACTAATTGTCAGTGGAGACCATGTCAATACATGCTTAGTCCATTTCTAATATTATACAAAGCTTCAGAATACTAAAGATGATAGAACTACTATGGTTTTAGTAGGACAATAGCTTACAGGTTGTGGTCCAGCTAGTCTCCCAATGGAAAGGCCAACAATCTGGTAGTTGCTCAGTCCACAAGGCTGGGTGTCTCCACTGGTCTTCAGTTTACATTAGAATCCTAGAGAAGGAGGTTCTAAATGCTGGTGAAGGAACAGACTCACCAGCGAGGGTGAGGGCAAGCAGACAAAGAGCAAAAGCTTCTTTCATCCTGTCCAGCTGCTTGGCTTTTTAGCTGATTCCAGATGGAGTCCGGTTGAACAACCAAGATTAGCCAACCAAGAAGAAACCAGTAAAATAGAAGTATTTGACTAATACTATCAGCCAGCCTGACCTGCTTGACATTTATAGATGACTTAGTCCCAAACCATGCACCCATGCCTTCATCTGAAGCATTTTCCGAGACAGATTATGTTCTGGGCCAGTAGCCTTAAGCACAGTTGAAACATGCACAGTATATTCTCCAGCCATAGAGGAATTATGTTAGAAACCAATAAAAGTTCTCTGCAAGAGCCTGCAAATATTTGGAATTTCAGTACCAAGCTTTTCAGTAACACATGTATTAAAGAAGAAATTGAAAGGAAACTAAAAAGTGTATAAGTAAGTTTAAAAAAGACATCATTCCAACTGTGTAGACCTTTCCAGAAACTGAAAAAAGGCATAATACTTTCAGCTCATTCTTTGGAGTCAGAAGATAGTAAAACTTGGTGTGCGTGGAGTGTGGGGCAAATATCAGAAAGAAAACTATGTATCAGTATCAGTCAGATGTTTTAAATTATAAACAAAGTTTTAGCAAATCCAATTCAGTTATATCTATACACATAAGAGTGGTTCATTTTAATTGTCAATTTGATGTAATCTAGAATCACTTGAGATTCTCAATGAGGGATTGTCCAGATCAGGCTGGCCTGTGCACATCTGTGGAGGATTGTCTTGATTATGTTAATGATGTGGAAGACCCAGCCCACCATGAGCGAGCGGTCCCAGTCTCTGTATTTGGGTTCTGGACTCTGAAATGGAGAAAGTGAGCTGAGTGGTCGGTCAACATACAGACGTTCATTCGCTCTGCTCTTGACTGGATGTCTCTGGCCCCCTCATGCTCCTGTGTTGGCTTCCCTCAGTGCTGGATTGTAAGCTGGAATTTTAAAACAAATAAACCTTTTCCCTCTTCAAGTTGCTTTGGTCAGGGTTTTATTACAGCAACGGGATACTAGGCCTCAGATACATAAACAAGACAGTCCATAATAGCCAAGTAAGATTTATCCCAAGCATAAAAGGTTGGTTTAAACATTTGAAAAAAATTGATCATTTTGAGTCGCCATATTAAAAAACCAAAAGAGAAAAATGACAGGTTCATTCTGGTAGATGCAGAAAAGGCATTTAATAAAATGCCATCATCAATTCTCAACAAAATTCTTAATAAAATTTAATAAAAAATAACACAAAAATTCTCTGCAAGCCCAGTATAGTGGCATATAACTTTAATCTCAGTACTAGGGAGACAGAGGCAGGCTGAGCTCTGTGAGTTTTGGGCCAGCCTGGCCTACGTAGTGAGACCTGTCTCACTGTATCAAAATTAATTAATCAATTTGATAAGGAGCATCTATTTAAAAAACTGCAGGTAACGTTATGCTTTATAATGAAATACTGAATACTTTGTGCTTAAGATCAGGTACCATATAAAGATGATGGCTACTCTTATGGCTTCTTTTTTAAACATTATACTTGAAATTCTAGTCAGTGTAGTTTGGGGAGGGGACAGACAAGGATAAAATATCCAAACTGAGAAGGAAGAAATAAAACACTTCATTTAGGAGCAACACTACCATCTATCTAGAAAATCTTGTGGAAAAAATCTACTGGAAGTAATAAACATAAATTTTAAATGTCAAGGATACAGCTGATAAAATATGCTAAAAACCATAAAACATTTCTGAGAGAAAGAACTAAGTAAGTGGAGAAATGTATCTTGTTTGTGATTTGGAAGACCCAACATTATTGATTCTTGTTCTCCCTAAAGAGAGTTATACATAGATTTATTACAATCCTATTCCAACTCCTAGCTAGCTTTTAAAAATAGAAATTGGCAAACTGAGTCAAAAATACATTCAAAAATGCAGAGTATCTCCAACCACTTTGAAAAAGCATCTTTAGTTATAATAGCCTCAAACTAGAAACGAATGTTTCAGACAAACTGTGGTTTTATCCACATAACAGAACTCCACATAGAGTAAAACAGTTATACAGGAAATGGCTGGAACTGCACGTTCAATGCGCCAAGTTAAAGGAGTCTCCAAAGATGGCATATTCCTGGAAGAGGCAGGTCTGTCAGTCAGGCACAGGTTGGTTAACTGCCAAGGGCCTGGGAGTTGAGGAGCAACCAGTAATAAAATTAAAGGAGATTTGTGAAGTAATGGGACAGATCTAATTATTTAGAAGAAGGAGGAGGGTTCATGGCCCAGGGGAAGACTTGGAACAGCTCACCTCCAAGGACCTCTAAAGCCCAGGAGCCAGCTCCACAGCTTACTGGAGAGTCTTCAGTCTGACTGGAACAAGCTGGGGGTCTCCACGGTTGCCAAAAGGCCAGCGGGAAGCCCATCACGCAGGCAGATTGTGACCATCCTGGGGAAGACACGTCACCCTGAGAACTTCCTCTGCATCTACAGCCAATAAGAGCTCAGATCCTGGAACTTCTCTGAGGCGCTGACACTTCTGTTCCCCGTATGGAAGTGTTCATAAGAAAAGGGAGAAGCCTGCTGCTGGACACATTATTCTGACAGTTTGCACCCAAGTGTGGTGGCTGTGTTGGAGCCATCCTGGACAACTACATCCCTCTCTGTGGCACCTGAGTGCATGTGTGCTGGGAGTATTTCGTGCTTTTGTCAGCAGCTTCTTTGAGCAAATGGGCAGCAGTACTTGGAGGCCTACTGCCATGGGCAGCGGGATTTTGTTCTCCTGTTATCAGCTGCTGCAGCAAGAGCAGGACCGAGAAGTTCCACCCAAACAATTGAAGTCAGTGCCTTCTGCCTCAAGCTCCTCAACAAAGGCCTCTTCAAGAATCAAACAGCAGCCTCACTGCCAGAGCTTCCTCAAGCTCTTCTACATTGACCTCCTTCATCTGCCTCTTTCCCCAACTGCTGCTGGGACCCAGAGACCAGGGGTGATGGGGCACATCCAACAGAAACTAGAACCTTGCCATCATCAAGTGCTGGCACAAGACAGGACCAGGATGTTGGGATCTTGCCAGGTTCAGTTCTCTAGAACCTGAGGGGCCTCCTTTCCTGTTCTGTGGCTATCTCTCCCAGGCTTCCTGCTTTTTTTTTCCCAGAGAAGAAAACTGGGACCTAATTGGCTCCATGTGCATCCCTACAAATGGCCTGGCAGACCAGGCTAAGTCAGCACACCACACTGAGGCCTCTCACACTCAAATTTAACCAGTGGAGTCAGCGTGGGAGAACAGACAGGATCAGCAGAAGCCCCCTCCCACTCCCCCCACTTCCCCTAACCCCCTGTGTTTCTCCCAAACATATGACCTTGAGACTACTGGGGACACTTGGCCCCCTCATAAACCCTCCATCCAAGGAATGGATGTGCCCACAGGCCACTGAAGGTCTTTGGGTTTCCACTTTACCATCTCCCAGGATTTGAATGACTGCCTTACTTCCTCATTGCCCTTTTATACATGCCTCAGGTTTACTGAAAAGGGACTCTCCAGCAATAATGTTTTCATAGTCATTTTCTCCATCTCTGGGGATGTTGTGAGGTGGGGAATGTTGCCCTTGCCTCAACACTACACATGTCTCAGCACTACCAAATTTATAGATTAATTTATTGAGGTTTTAATTTAGATTGCTCAAGTTGATTTTACTTCTCTATGCAGGTGATTTTGAAGACATTTTAAAGATAGCCCCTTTTGGTTCTTGTATTCTTGCGGCGACCTTGCTTTGCTATGGGGGGAGCAAATTGTTTTTGTTTCTTCTGAGAACAAGCCAATTAAGTTTGGAAAAGCTCTTGACCTCTTTTGTAACTTCACAGCTCCCTGCCTGGGACTGTTTTTAAACAGCTATATTTTTAAAACCTCTTCCTTACTGCTCAGGCCAAGAAGCTCTTAATTAAACCTGGCTTAAGGGGATTTGACCTTTTTGGACCTGGAATTCTGAATCTCATCTGCCCTGCCTGTGGGGCCCACAGAGGCTCTCTAGTGAGACCTTACTCAGGATCAGAGAACCTGGGCTTGCTTTACCCAGTAGGGATGCATAATGGGATGATTTGGCTACAGGTGTGGTTACCAGGTGTTTTGAAGGGTCTACAATTGGCTGTGCATTGTGCTTTGATCTTGAAAGGGGAGGTCTTTTGTCTCACCCTTGGCATTGTATAAAAAGCCCTTTGGAATAAAACTGAGGTGAGCCGGTGGTGGTGGCGCACGCCTTTAATCCAGCACTCGGGAGGCAGAGCCAGGCGGATCTCTGTGAGTTCAAGGCCAGCCTGGGCTACCAAGTGAGCTCCAGGAAAGGCGCAAAGCTACACAGAGAAACCCTGTCTCGGGAAAAAAAAAAAAAAAAAAAAAACTTGAGGCGACTGGGTATTGACCAGGGCCCTCCCGAAGCTATCCTGTGTCGCTGTCTTTCCTGTCGTCTAGTATGTATTTCTATAATACTTCCTCATTCATCTCTCCTCCCCACGTGAACCCTTCTGCGGGTTGGACTGATACCTGCCCAAGGAAGGCAAAGGGGAAAGTACATATTGTGGGGCCAGTTCCTGTCTGAGTAAGCCATCGGAAGCCTGGGTTCCCCATGAACCTGTTGGCAACAAAGAAAACCACAGAACACAATATAGCCCTTAATGCTTCTCTGAGGCTCACCTTCTGCTTCTCATGAGAACTGATGTCTGATTTTGACCCAGAAGACCATAATGTCTCTGGTCTTGATTCCATTGGGTACATCACTTCCTCAAACTTCCTGGAGACTGGGCAAAGGTGGTTCCCTTTTCACAGGTGAGATTCATGCTAGGAGCATCTGAAAGAAGGCCCAAGTTTATGCAGGGGAGGAGTCTAGTAGGGTTTGAGGTGAAGGACAAGATCTTATCAGAGCAACAGGAAGCTGCATAGTTCTGTAGTAGGCTTTTTTGGACACCAGCCAAATCATGACACAGAGACTTATTAATTATGAAAGCTTGGCCATAGCTTAGGCTTGTTCCTAACTAGCTCTTATAACTTAAATTAACCCATTTCTATTAATCTACATGCTGCCGCATGGCTCGTGGCTTCTACCTCTCCTCCTGCATGTCCTGCTTGCTCTGCATCCGTCTGGCTCCTCTGCCTTTCTTCTTCCCAAGACCTCTCTGTCCTCAGAAGTCCCACCTAACCTCTCCTGCCTAGATACTGGCCATTCAGCTCTTTATTAAACCAATCACAGTGACACATCTTCACAGTGTAAAGGAATATTTCACAACATTTCCCCTTCTCTTGTCTAAATAAAAATGAAAGGTTTTTTAAACTCTAACATAATAAAACTATAAATAACAGGGGCCACCTGTTTTCATTGGTGTCTGTTCCCTTGCTCTGAAAACACACAAACTTTCAAAGGTAACATACATAATACACATATATATGTATATATGTGTGTATATACATATATATATATGTACATTAACACATGGACTGTGCATTGTACACAAGCCAGCAAAGATGATTTTTATTTTTATGTTTGAACAGGTAAAATATGTGTCACCTATCTTGTAGTTTTTACTAGGTTTATTTCTTTATGTCTGTAGCCAGGATTTTCAGAAGGTCTCCTCCATCACTCTTGATTCTCTTTAACCTTGAATGAATCCACAGCCTTTTATTTCCTGTGGAAACAAAGCATAACCTCTTCCAATGCAATACATTTTTTGGATTCCATCTTAAAGGTCCCTCCCCCCCAGTCTGGATCTATCTTCACAGAGCATCTGAGTGTTCTCTGACATGTGAGACAAATCTTAAACCGTATGTCAGCTGCTGCTCAGCTCAGCTTAGTGCATGGTGCTGTTGGTTGGCTCCAGGCACAGGCAGCGGCCAGTAGCCACATCTCTGTATGCTGCTGAGCCTACCTGAGAGACCACAGTCACCGGGAAGCTGCAGTTGACTCCAATGTTCCAAATTTTTTTTAACATTTCTCAGGCCTTATGTGGATGTATGTGGCCCCACGTTGGGTGCTCTCATGCTCATGGATGAAACAGGAACAGCCAGCCCTGGACACTGGAGTCCAGAAGGATCCATAGGCAGATGACCTAAACCATGCACCTAAACAGCCTCTAAAACAGAGGCCCAGTTGTAGCGAAGTTCCAGAAGAGTGTAACTATCAGGGCCAGGCTGGCAGCCAGCTCAGATCTGGGGAGGTCAGCCTGGTCACTTTCAAAGGTTTGATATTGATTGATTGGTTTTTGGAGCTGGAGAGATGGCTCAGTGATTAAGAACACTGGCTGCTCTTCCAGAAAAACCTAGCTCAATTTCCAGCACCCACATAGCATCTAACAAACATCTGCGACTCCATTTCCAAAGTATCTAATGACCTCTTCTGGCTTCCATAGGCACAGCACACACATAATATACAACCACACCTGTAGACACAAAACTCCCACACACATAAAATAAAAGTAAATCTTAAAAAATGGCCTTTGAAAGAACATTGATAATATATGAAGTGGAGATACGGACTCACTAAAAGGGAAAACTTCAGGCTTTGGAGTTTCCCAATCTTGCAATTTAAAGTGACCCGCTGAATCTTTATTCCTTTGTGTGTTGCTCTGACCAGTATTTACTAAAACCAGATGGAAACACTACTCTTCCTTGGCTAACATTTATGATCAAACACTGCTGTCCATGCTGTATGAGGTCAGCTCTCTTCATTTCCTCCTGCTCCTCTACAACCTGTGCATATTCATTTTAACAGCTTGAGATTTTGAAAGGCCCTCTAATAGAAAAGAGTTGGTCTTCCATTAAAAGCTGAAAATACTACAGCTTTCAAGTTTGCTGAAATAAGACTGCTGCTCTATGTTTAAAGGTGGATACATAGGGAAATAGATTCACTTCTGTGTGTAGTAAAGACCACTGGAAAGGGACACACACCTCAGTGGTATCAGTAAAGGGTGACATACTAACTACCAATCAGAATCTAATTGAATAAATTAGACTAAGAAGTCAGAATGGTATCAGGGTTAGAATTAGCCAAATAATGAAGCTGAAAGGGAGAACCTCCAATTTTCAGAAAAAGTAAAATGAATTTTAAAATGTTTTTAAATATACAAGCTAACATCAGATCATTTTAAATTTCATAGTCACAAGTCTTTGGGTTTTTTTCTTATCTGGTGTATTTGTTATTTGTTACTATAAAAAGAACCTTATAATCTGGCTTTACTCCTTTACTCCTCTCCCCTCCCTCCCTCCACTTCCCCCCCTCCCTCCATCCCCTCCTCCCTCCTCCCTCCCCCTCCCTCCATCCCTCCCCCCCTCCCTTCCTACTGTTTATCTGTTTGAGACAGGGACTTGCTGTGTAGCCCTGGTCTGACCTGAAACTTGCTTTGTAGACCAGGCTGGTCTTGAACTCACAGATCTACTTGACTCTGTCCCACAGTGAGAGATTAAAGGTGTGCACTACCATACCAGCTTGGCTCTACTTTTTATACTCCAGATTTAGACCAAGTTTTAAAACTAACATGAGGCATGACAATAACTTCAAGTATCATTTCACTTACAGGTCTGCATTACATTTACTGAATTTGGGAAAATGCAAAATATTTGTAACTTTCTGGTTGAAAAAGCTAGACAGCTCTGTTTGTCATCAACCCACCTGAGTTTCTATCACACTCCAGGTTCTGTTGAGAATCTACGGTAAGTTGAACACATCTTTTTATTATTCATCCTAAATAAAACTATTGAGTGTGGCGGTTCCTTTAATGCCATATTATCTTTACTTTCAATCCCTAAGGCGGCAAGCCTGTCTTGTTGCTGTTGAGAATGCATGGCGCAAAGCTCAAGAAGTCTGTGACCTTGTTGGCCAAACTCTGGGAAAACCTTTACTAATCAAGAAGAAGAAACAAAAGAATGGGAAGGCCAGATTGATGACCAGTTATCCAGACTCCCAGGCTCATTAACTGTACAACAGAAAATCAAAAGTGCAACAATACACGCAGCCTCAAAAGTGTTTATTACTTTTGAGGTAAAAGGGAAGAGAAGAAAAAAAAGCATCTTTAAAATCCAGCTAAAGCATACTGTATTTGTATTTCAAATCTGTTTTTATATATTTTATAATGCTTATTTCTGTCCTGAACATACATGTTGTAGGGTATACTGATTCTCTATAAAATCTGCCGCTTTTTGAACATAATCCACAGAATGCTTATGTTCACTCTCTAGTTTCCAAAACACTCTGAGAAACACTATGGGAAATAAATGTATTAAAACACACTTTTGTATACTGACAATTTATATATTTAAAATAAAATGAACAAAAACCAGCTGATGTTGAATTTTTGCTTCAAGAATAGTTGTTATGTCTTGTGTTTTATGTGTCAGTTGTACAGAAATAGATAAAATCTGAGCTGCATATCAAGAAAAAAATTGTTTATGTTCCATAAAAAAAAGTTTCTATTTCATCAGTCTATATCTTTTTTTTAAAAAATTTTCTAGAATATATTTTGATTATATTCTTTACCCTCCCCCAACTCCTCCTAGATCCTAACCCCAACATCCACACCTACTTTTATATTCTTTCTCTTAAAAAAAAAAAAAACAAAATAAAAACAAACCAAAGTATGCGCATGCTCTCTCTCACACTCTCTCTCTCCCCTTCTCTCCCCTTCTCTCCCCTTCTCTCTCTCTCTCTCTCTCTCTCTCTCTCTCTCTCTCTCTCTCTCACACACACACACACACACACACACACACACACACACACACACACAGACACAGAATGGATTGTGATTTTATTAGCCAATTACTCTGATTTGATCATGGGGCTGCCCTGAGGTGTAGTTAATATACCCAGTTCACATACCTTGTTGAAAAAAAGTGTTTCTCTCTTCCAGCAGGTACCAATTGCAAACAGCTTTCTTGGTTATGGGTGGGACTTTGTGTCTACTTCCCCTTCTCTGTGCTGGGATTGTGCTGCCTTAAACTTGTGCACACTGTAACAGTCTCTGTAAGTTCATATGTACATCAGCCTTGTGTCTGAAGAAGTTATTTTCTTGGAGTCATCCATCACCTCTGTTTCACAGTCTTTCTGCCTTCTGAATAGATCCCCGAGCCTTGAAGAGAGTGTGTGTGTTTGATAATTAAGGCTGAGTGCTCCAAAAACTCTCTGCACATTGTCCCAGTTGTGGATTTCTGTGTTAACTACAGTCTACAGCAAGAAGAAGCCTCTCTGATGAGGGTTCAGCAATGCTCTGATCTATGGATATAGCAATATGTCTTACAAGTTATTTTATTGCTATGTTCCTTTAGTAGAATAATAGTATGTTCCCCCCTTGGGCCAGTGAACTATCTATTTTTAAGTTCTAGCCTTATTAACAGTGTCATGTATGAGTTCCATAAGATACTTGCTCATTCATGTTCATTTCTATTTTATTCATAAAGTAGAAATTGCAACAGCTTAGGTGTTTATCTACTTATGAATAGGTAACAAAATTGTATATTTACACAATGGAATATTATTTGCTGCTAAGAAAAATGAAAATTTTCAGGCAAATGGATAGTGCTAGAAACATCCTTCTAAACTGAAGGAACCCAGATCCAAAAAGATACACATTGCCTTCTTTATGGGTAGTGTTAGGTTTTAAGCTTTAAATATATTGTTTCAATCAGAGTGACCACAAAAGTTAGTAAGAGAATCGAAGGAAGAGTGAATCTTCCAAAGAAGGGGGAACACTATAGTGTTGTAAAGGGACAATGGAATTAAAAAAACAAAACAAAGCCCCAAAAATTAGGATAGGAAGATTAAATGAGAGGAGAGAGAGAAGGGAGTATGGGGACAATGAACACTAACTTTTGAAGTCATGTGAAACCTACTACTTTAGAAGCTTTCTAAAATATACACATTCTAAAAGGAGCTTATGCTGTGGAATGATCCTTCTGTACACTGAATATGTGTTACTCTCACTGGTTAATAAAGAAGCTGATTGGCCTGTAGCAAGGTAGGATAAACTTAAGGGGAACAATCAAACTGAGGATGCTGGGATGAAGGGGGCTGAGGAAGCAGGACATGTAGAAACTGAGGTAACAAGCCATGAGTCTCATGGGAGAGGGTAAATAAGAAATATGGGTTAAGTGTAAGAGTTAACTAGTAACAAGTCTGAGCTATCAGGTGAGCATTTGTAATTATATTAAGTCTGTGAGTGATTATTTGGAGCAGGCAGTCAGGACAGGTAAACTCCACCTACAAGTTTAAATAGGGTACTGTATAGTGGAGGAGACAATACCCCAACTAGATATCATGCCACCAAATTAAATTCCTCAATATCAGGGATAGGTTACATCTTTTTGAGATGTTGGCCAACCGGTTCCCATAGAATAACCCCTCTTCACCAAACATCATAGGCTTTTGCCAAGGCTATTGGTCCACAGCCTGAGGGTAAGGCTCTACTGATGAAGACACCACTGATGTCACTCAACATGGAGAAATGGAGCTGGTGCTCAACAAGAAGCTTCACCCCCTATGACTAAGGTGCTACACATATTACTGAGGAAAAAAGTAATCATCCATCTCACCCAGCTGTAAAGCCTGTGAGCTAAAATAGAAACCTGCCTGCGAGATGGGCCACTGTACAACAGTGTACAGATGTTATGGGATAACCAACCACTTTTTTTTTATGTGGGTAGACTCTTCTTAACCATGGAAGGCTAACACACACACACACAAGTATGTATATGCCTGTGTAGTGATATGTTGTGTACCCTAATAAAATTTGCCTGGAGATCAGAGAACAGAAACAAGCCACTAGATTAAACACAGAAGCCAGGCAGTGTGGCACACACCTTTAATCCTAGCACCCGGGAGGCAGAGATCCATCTAGATCTCTGTGAGTTTAAAGCCACCCTGGACTACATGAGATTGACTCAGTCTAGGAGAGAAAACAGAGCCAGGCAGTGGTGGCACACACCTTTAAACCCAGCATTGGGAAGCACACATGCCTTTAATCTCAGCACTAGGAAAGTTGAGACAGGAAATGATATGGGTGGGAAGGAGAAAGGTATATAAGGCGTGAAGAGACAGGCACAAAAGCTTTTTCGGCTGAGAAGCTTTTTTGGCTGCAGCCCTTTGGTAGAGCTCTTTCAGGCTGAGGAGTTGGTGAGGTAAGAGGTGGTGGCTGTGCCTTGTCTGTGTCTTTGATCTTT
The DNA here is from genome assembly GCF_004664715.2 of Peromyscus leucopus. NCBI lineage: Eukaryota > Metazoa > Chordata > Mammalia > Rodentia > Cricetidae > Peromyscus > Peromyscus leucopus. Next base: position 96,137 of record NW_023505355.1, on the reverse strand, counting down.
CAGCTTTCACCCCAACAATATCAAGCTCTGGGATTTTTTATTAAAAGACCTTTAGAATTCAAACAACATGCCTGACTGCTTTTATGGTTCTGTAATATAAGTTGAAAGCATGAAATAACTATAGATAATCTTATAAAGGTTAGCAAGCACATTTTAAGATTATTTAGTGAGTGTGAGTAAATGCTACAGCCCACATGTGAGCTCACTGGACAACTTTTTAGAGTCAGTTTTGTTGGGTCTGGGGTCACACAATAATGGGAGACAGACCACCCAAAGTCTAATAAACCAGAAGCAGACTTTATTCCAGAAAAAAACAAAGAAAGAAAAATCACCACGGGGCACAAAAGCATATCAGCTAACTAAGAGCACAGTCATGGTTCCGATTCTGAGGCTGCGGCAGTTGGAGTGGGGTCATGAGCCCCTTCTTATAGCATTAGGCATGGACAAAGGAATTTTCACAGTTTTGAGTTAAACTTGTAGAGACAAATTGCTTTAGGTGTTAAAATTTTCAGTTAACAAAGTTTAGAGGTTTAGCTAAACGGTATTTGCATATCCCTGCAGCCCTTCCTGACACAGATAATTGATGTTCGCCCAAACCTGCAACTTTTCCTGACACAGTTGTGTTCCCAAAGCAGGAGGAATATGAAACAATGTAAAGCGGCTGTCACGTAGAACTCATTAAAAGTTAACTTTGGTTTCAGTAGTAAGTGGTAGGGGGTTATCAAAATAGCTAACCCCAGGGCTACAGAGGGCAATCTTCAGGGAAAAAAAAAAAAAAAAAAACATTTGGTTGCTGACGGAGCTGTCAATCGTAAAACACAGAAGGGCCCAGTTACAGGTTAGTCCCTATTTGCTGCCAAGTTGATGGCTGTCATTTTTCCATCTCTTAATTTTTTAAGGTTTTATTCCTACATTCCTATCTTATTCCTGTATTTCTAGACCCTTCAGTTTCACCTTCCAACCTGCTGAGGTGTGCCTTCCTTGTTTCTGCTGATAACAGTTTATAGTCCAGACAAGCTGATCAAGAGCTTCCTGGCAGCCCTCCCAGTCCGACCTCCCATTTTGTCATAGGCATGCTGTGCTTACCCATGAAGACTAAAGGTATAAAGTTGTTTACCAGCTGATAGCAATTTAACTTCTAATCGCTGCTGTGTGACAAGACTTTTCCTGGTGAGACACGACACAACACACATGTACTCACCCAGAGAGAGCACCCATGGTTGACCCAAGTATGGAGAGCACCAAAGTGCAATTGGTGAACCAATGAATTCTACAGGATCATCTACAGGAACAGAGTGAGGGGTAAAGGAGCAGAAGTGATTCTAAGACAGCTGCATCACGAAGCCCCCTGGAGCCTAGTGATGGCTCACAAAGCTAGGAACCTGGGCACACTGCACATTCTGCAGGCAGCGCAACAGGATGAAAAGTGTACTCTCCAGGTACCTCAATGGTCTAAACTCTTCCAGGCAGCTTTCTGGTTTCTGCTTCTTCCAGGCAAGGTGGTCAGGTCTCAAGAGTCTTTGAGCTCGGTTTGTCTGAGAGTGACCCTCAGCAGTCTTTACTCTTAGGAGGAGGGGCCCAGTAATCTGGTCAGTTTCAGAGACTTCTTACTGAAGCTATCTTGAGTTGTTTATCTTTTGTCTTAAAGAGTTTACCTGCAGGGCTGGAGAGATAACTTGGTGGTTATGAGCACTGACTGCTCTCCAAAGGACAGGGTTCCAATTCCAGCACCTACAAGGTGGCTCACAACCTTCTGTAACTCCAGTTCCAGGGGATCTGCTGCCCTCTTCTGGCTTCCATGGGCAATGCATGTACATGGTGCACAAACAGGTGGGCAAACCCCACACACAATCAAAAACAAAAACCAATCACAAAATTTAAACTTTGTATGGTGGTGCACACCTTAGTCTCAACAGCTGGGACGCAGAGGCAGGCTGATCTCTTTGAGTTCAAGGTCAGCCTGGTCCACACATAGCAAATTCCAGGACAGTCAGAACTACAGAAAGACCCTGTCTTTAAAAAAAAAAAAAAATTACCTGCAGGATAGAAATGTTAAGTTCTGGAGGGAAATTGCTTACACTGACAAGCATATACTGGTCTCGTGATGATGATGTAAGGGACCTCACTCTAAAACTAGAACAAACCTGTTGCTGGAAATTCTCTCCAGCTCCCGCTGCAAGTCCCGCTCAGTACCAGAGCCCTCTTACTTGGTTGGTCTGAGCGGCTGTGGGACTGGTGGGTGACAAAGATTTGTCCTGACTGTGAGCATGGCAGGAAAACTCTAGCTACACAAACCTTTCCTTGACAATGTTTTCTTTTTTTTTCTTTTTTTCTTTTTTTTCTTTTTTTCTTTTTCTTTTCTTTTAGTAAATTTATTTTACAACATCATTTAGTTCAACATAATAGCACAGATTCCCCTGTTCTCCCACTCTCTCTCGCCCCCCTCCCCCATTACCCCCCACCCCACCCTCATTCCCACCTCCTCCAGATCAAGGTCTCCCCGAGGACTGGATCGACTGGTAGACTCAGTCCAGCCAGGTCCAGTCCCCCCTCCCAGACCGAGCCAAGCGTCCTGCATAAGTCCAGATTCAAACAGCCAACTCATGCAACGAGCCAGGACCCGGCACCAACACACAGCTGCCTCCCAAACAGATCAAGCCAAATGACTGTCTCACGTATTCAGGGCCTGATCCAGTTGGGGCCCCTCAGCCTTGTTCATAGATCCTGTGCTTCCATTCATTTGGTTATTTGTCCTGTCGCTTTATCCAACCTTGGCTCAACAATTCTCATCATATAAACCTCTTCTTTCTCACTAATTAGAATCCCATGCTCCACCAGGGGCCCAGCGTGGATGTCTGCATCCAGATTCCTCAGACCTTCTTGGATGGGGTTTATGGCACAACTAACAGGTGTCTGGCATCCCATCACCAGAGTAGGTCAGTTCCTGCCGTCTCTCGACCATCTGACAATGTTTCTATGAACCCCCTTTTAAAAAGGTACAAAAGCAGAGTATTACAATTGGTATTTAAAGGCAAAAGATTGTTTTTCTAAGTATATTTTGAAACAGACCCACTATTATATATATTACGTGTATATATATATATAATAGGAAAGTCTATTAAACAAGGTTTATTTATAGTAATCACTGTAAAAATTAGGAGTCCACTAGTCATCAAGTACAAGTCTGTTGTAGTTGCAATTTAGCTTATTTTATGACAATTCTGATATGAGTTAGTTTAAGCTGAATATAAATAAATAAAAGCTGGAAAATAATGTGTAATTCAAGATGCAGCTCCTGGTATCTTCATTAAAAACTACTGTTCCTTCTCTGTAATGTAGTCAAAGAAATACCATTACGGTCAGTTTTTGTTTGTTTGCTTGCTTGCTTTGTTTTTTTGTTTGTTTTTGTTCTTTGCCAAGAATTCGATACTGAGGATCCGGAAACATAAAGCATAATTATAAGGTCAAAACAGAATTAATACATTTCCTACAACGAAATTTTGATGGAAAGTGATGGTTTTTATTTGTGCTAGGAAAAAAAAATACAGTTTAATTAAAATCAACTAGATACTTTTCTACTCATAATTTAATGTAGCCTAAGTTAGTTCAAAATAAGGTGTGTTAAATGTTAGTGACTAATCCAACCTGACATTATTCTCAGGGACAGGTAATAGACATCTATCAAGAAGAAAAAAATATTCTCTTCTTTAGGACTTACTTATTTTTATTTATGTGTATGGATGCATGTGTGTGGGTGCCTTCAGAAGTCAGATGGAGAGCATTGACCTTCCCGGAACTAGAGTTGCAGACAATGCCAGTGCGGGTGCTGGGAACTGGACTCTAGTTCCTTGAAAGAGCACTCTGACTGCTGAGCCATCTCTCCATCACTAAAACACTCTCAAAAACCTTTATCAGAAAGACATTTGTTTCCACTCTTCTGCACAATCTATATCTGTCCCAGGAGATTTCCACCCAGTCCCCAGATACTATCAAGGAATCAACCTCCACTCTACTATTGCCCAGGACCAGCTCACCTCCCTAATCTCAGTGGTCCTACAACAAAACAGCCTTGACTTGCTGATGAGAAAGGAGGCACATGTCTTTCCTCAACAAATAAAGAATGTTGTTACTATGTAAATCAATCTAGCTAGGTAGAAAGATGGATTAAAGACATCCTGAGCTGGCATGCAGATCCAGCCCCTGGGAGCTGACTCAAATTAAGGACTCTCAGTATGGTGGTCTGCATCTCGTGTCTCTCCTCTGCCCTCAGATTTTGATCTTCCACATAGTGATGATTGCCCCATCTCTTCAGAATTGTTCAGGAAGGAATTAATGAGCTACCCCATGTTCAGTGAAACAGATGCCTCTGACAGAATCCCTCAAGTCCATTGCCTTCCAGCTTGAGCCTCTGCTTTGGACCAGCATTCCAAGCCCCACCTTTTCCAACATCCTACTCAACAGAAGCAGCTTACCATTTGCTACCTACCTACCTACCTACCTACCATCTACTGTCACCCTTATTGTCAATAAAGGGCTAGAATGTTAGGTCCCAAATGAGGCCCCAAAGTGCTGATGACAAGGACCCGTCTTCCACCTGAGAGGGATTAGGGAACAGAAATCTCAAGCATTTTCTCAGGAGTCCCAAAGGCTGGCTGAATGGTTCTAAGAGCAACTGTCAGCACCTACTCTACCTGAAAAGTTCCAGGCTAACCACCTGGCTGTTCCAGCTTCTGCACAGCCTCCCCCGACATATAAAACACAACAAGCTTTTGAAGCTGGACACTGTCCTCCCTTGTCGAAGGCAGCCCGGCAGTGGGGTTCTTTCTCTCCATAGAGAGTGGTTGTGTTTAGTGTTTTGTTTTGCACCTACTTACACCAACCAATTGTTCCAAATAAGTATGCCATTTGTAGATGATCGCCAGCTTCACATCAAAATGAACAGTTCTGAATGCAGACTATCCAAGGCGAGGGAAGAGTAAGCAAGTCGGAGTGCTTTGGCCACAGTGGTATCAAATTTTTTAGGGTTTCATAGACTCAGTATAATTGATGGGAAGTAGGGAAGCAAAGGGGAGCATTTATAGCATATGAGATGAAAAGCCAAGGAAGCAAGGGAACGTGCTAAAGTGGACTGGTCCTGAAACAAGCTAATCATCCCAGATTAAAGAAATCTTCCACCTGCCATGTGGTTTTCCCGTCTAGTGCAGCAGATGGGGGTGTGGGATGTCTGTCTTTCAAAATAGAAGTGCCCTTTAGAAAAAAAGATTCTATCACCTATCCTCTTTGACATTTTGGACAGGAAATAGGAAAATAGTTCCACATTTCATATACACCCATTTTATCCTGATCACATTAATTGTAACCTAATTACCTTTTATCTGTCCTTCCACATGACTGTCAATTCCTTATGTTGGACAGTTTTTCGGTTTTCCTTTACTTTTTTGTACTTTACGTTCAAACAACAGGGACCATCAATAGCAGAGCTGCTGAATGCTGGTTTACACAGACTCAGAAAAGGGAAGGACATGGTGTTGATTCCAGCTGTCTGTCCATTTGGGCTGTGTTGGCCTGTTATCTTTAATGAGCATGCTAATTCTCCAAAGTTCATCTTTCTCACAAGAACATCTAAGTAAGTACAACTGAGTGGCAGGGTGTTTGCCTAACACGCATGAGGCCCTGGTCTGGAAAAAAAATCTATAGTTGTGTGAAAGCATACACTCCATTGTGTAAAGTACTCTCACGATGTGTTAGAACTGTCTGTTACAAGCCTATTGCATCAGCAACAAGTGTGCCTCTGCCCTGTACCTCCTGTTGCTCTGAGAATAACACACACTTGTGCTCACAGCAGCAAACCATCAACTTCTGCCAGAAAAAAAAAGATGTTTTTGAAGTCCTTGTGTAGCTACTGCAAAAGAACACTAATAAATTTCAAGTAACTTACAACTTTTAATAAACATGCTTAAATTGAGTTTGTTTCCATTGGAATTAATTTAATTCCAAAGCTTATTTAGAAATTGTATTTGTACTTTGATAGTAATAATGAAAGTGTAGCACATACAGTTATATTTTTTTCCTTCTACTGAATAAATCATATATATGTATTACAATTCCATCTTAAAATAATTAGTGCAGTGATTCAAATAAATCAACTCTAGCCCAAGGGAAGGGAAAACCATCAAAAGCATTTTTTAAGTTTATGCTAAATTAATCATGTAAAGTTCAAGATACTGCATTCCAAATGGAGCAAGGAGTGAAGTATAATTAATTCAGAGTTGAATGTCAACCGAATAAAATTTTTTAAAACTTCCTTAATCAAATACCACCTTACCTCAATATACCTGCAAAACAGGCTTCTTCATCTCCATTGTTCCCATCACTGTATCAGTGATACAGATTCATATGACTTACAATATTGCACCCATTTCTAAAGTGATAGATTTAGTGATACAGATTCATATAATTTGCCAATTGTCAATTTTAATATGCAGGTGGAATTTTTAACAAGAATTTCTTTGCAAACCACAAGGTCAGTATATATTTGAAGAATGACTATTGTTTTTCATTGTGGAGAAATTTTGAGAACTCACAAAATTTCCAAGATGTTATTCCTCTTCTTAAACATTGTAGTCATTTAAATATTTCCTTATTTAATATTTAAGAAGAAATAGAGAGTTGAGTCTACTCCTGATTATTTTGTCTATACATAATTAGGTACTTCACTGGTCTATATTGACTTTTTAAAATTAATTTTATTTCATGTGCATTGGTGTTTTGCCTGCATGCATGTCTGTGTGGGATGTTGGATCCCTTGGAACTGGAGTTAAGAGTTAGTTGTGAGCTGCCATGTGGGTGATGGGAACTGAACCTGGGTCCTCTGGAAGAGCAGCCAGTGTTCTTAACTGCTGGGCCCTCTTCTCCAGCCCCTATATTGACTCTTAACAGTACACAACTCTTATAATGTTTGGAGATGATGCAGTAAATGCCTACAGCAATCACAACTGACTGAATGACAATACTTGCAGCTAACTCTGAAAATTGGGCAATGTTTGCCTTCATGCAACCACAGAATCCCTGCCAACAGGAAGGTAGAAATGCCAGCGTCATCCACAGGGCCCAGAGTTACTTCTCACTAAGGAAGAAGCAGATAGTATTTGGGAATAATACATTTTTTGAAGGACAATAGTTACTGTTATAGGTCTTATGATATCACTTCTAGAAATCTGGATGGAAGTCAGGCAGTATTTTCAATGCTAAGGTTTCAGTTTCCTGCTTATATTTGAACACTCACAACCCAGTAGACGTTAAAACTAGAAAGAATGTGTATAAGCTAAGGAACTGTTAAATCATCAGAAAGATGGGCTTTGATATAGTTGTTAAACTTGAAAGCGGTATTACTTATTTAGAAATGGCAGATGCTAAAATGCTTGAAATGAATAAAACCTGATTATATTAGCAAACCCTTTTTTCTTTAAGGCAATAAAAATCAAACTCTGAAGTCCTTTCCCTTTGACTTCCCTGCTTCATGAGCAGTACAAAGTTGCTGTTCCCAAGCATCCCTTTCTCCAGTCATGTGTGGTCAAGGCAAACAGCCCCAAGTTTGCACACGGCACACCGACATAAACTGAGTCTCCCGTACCACGGCCAAGGCCAGACATCTGTTCACTGTTGCCAATGAGAAGTTGAAATGACAGAAGGGTTTTCATGACTAATTTGGAGGAAATGGATTTTGTAATTTTAAAACTGTATAATGGTATTAACTAAAATCATAGAAACTAAGTTGTTTATGTTATTCATATCATACAGTTCTACTTTTATACTCTGCCAAAAATGTATCCTCCTTTCCAGCCAAACCTGAAACAAATATTTAGAATAGATGTCAAGTTGCCCCAATTGTTTCCCAGTTTTGTTTGTTTCATTAAAAAAAATAAAATGAAAACTCCATAATCAAATTGAAACAAAAATATCAAAGTGGATTCTTTTTTCAAGGCTTTAAGGAGACTTTGTATAGACATTTTACATACTATTAAATCATCTTGCCTGTGGCCAATAGCTTCCTTGTATAGAAATTAGACTACTTTTATTCTCAAGAGCTACTGATGGGTTTAAATCCATGGATTGCATTATTACATGAAAAATTATATAAGATAATTATATATGAGAAATCTAGATAGCCAGATATATAAAGCTATCAAGCAAAGATTACTCTTCTGACATATTCCATTACTACTGATACTTAGGATTTGAGGAAAGTTCACCTGCCTTGCTCTTTTATTTAACAGCCTCTTTCTCACTCTGTTGCCCAAACTGGCCCAGAACACCTGGATTCAAGCAACCCTCTCTTCTCAGCCTCCTAAGAGCACCAACACACTGTCTGTTTTCCTCTTCTAAAACAAAAACTTACCTGTACTTCCCATTACCTGACCTGGAATGTTTATGCAGACAGACATAACATGTATAGACTTACTAGAATCTTGGTGAATCCTTTTAAAGATTTGTTTGTTTTTTCAATTATGTGTATGTGTCTGTGTGTGAGTATGTGCACAGGTTTGTAGCTGCCCTCAGAGGACAGAGAAGCCAGATCCAGAGTCACAAGCAGTTTGAGCCATCTAACCTGAGTGCTGGGAACCCAACTCTGGTCCTCTGCAAGAGCAGTACCTGCTCTTAACAACTGAGCTGTCGCTTCTAGCCCCAAGAAGCCTGGTAATCTTACTGATTAATCAGAAAATGGCTTTCCTAACCTTAATAAGTAAAATGTGTTTATAAGTTAACTCAAAATATATTTTGAACATGTAAATTGAGTAAGACTCCAAAAGCAAATATGAAAGCAGATCATATGTTCTAGCCTTGACCTTCCTGTGTGTGGTAGTGAATGCTTTATATGAGCAGTACCATACCTACACTCTCCAAAGCTTTTCCAGCAGTCATGGGTGTCTGGCTTGGTGTGCTTAGCATGCTGAGATTCTAGGACTCATACTCTTAGCACCCTTCTCCAGTCAGAATAAGTGATAGAAACTTTAAAAGTAGCATGTATGTTTAATATGGCAAAGTTAGAGCTGTCATTTCAAGACAGCCATATAATTTATCAAGCATATGCATTTCCTTTAAACCAAGAGGAAATAGACCTTTTATACAACAAGAGTATTAAACTACATAAGCAGACATGAAAGCATGCTCAACCAATTTGCAGCTGTCCTTAGAATAAGACATCACAGTTCAAGAATATTTCATACCAAGAATGCAATCATTCAATCTGTTTCCATAACATTTTTCTGGGACTTTTTCTTAAATGACCTAACAAAATAAAATGTTTTTTTCTTCTGATTCAAATTTGTAAGAACAATACACCAAAATAAAGAAACCACCAACTGAATGTGTTTTAAAATAGCTAATAGTTTTCACATATGCATATTTTTTTTACAAAGTGACAGCAGCAGACCCATCACTACGGACATCAAATCAAAGATGGTAGTGACAGGGAGCACAGGAACCCCTGACACTGGGATATATAAAAGAAGCCTGAGATACAACCAGACTGTTCTTCTCGAGTAGGTCAGTCTTGGAAAGAAAGCCACAGAAACAGCAGTTCTTTAGGATTAGATGACAGAAACAAGATGAAAGGCTCTTCTGAGAACATAGAACATATGTGACCCACCTCATGTGCTGAATCTACCAGGGCCATGAAGGGAGGGCATGGGATTGGAGAAGGGGTAGAAGAGCTAGGTCCATGATCAGCATGTAAAAGAACACCAGAGAACCATTTGTATCATCTGTAACAGTGGTTCTCAACCTGTGGGTCATGACCCCTTTGGCAAACCTCTATCTCCAAAAATATTTACACGATGATTCACAACAGTAGTAAAATTGAAGTTATGAAGTAGCACAAAAAAAAATTTTATGGTTGTGGGTCAGCACTGTATTAAAGGATGGCAGCATTAGGGAGGTTGAGAACCACTGATCTAGAAGAAGGAAGTGAGCAACCAACTGAGTTACTGTTGTGAGGAAAAGAAGAACCTGAGATGATCAAAAATTTGAAAATTAGACCCTTAAGAGAACATGAAACTTTTTTGGTATTTGTGTTAGAGGTAATTAGGAGGCCACACAGAATATGAAAAATACGTTAGAAAGAATGCTCCTTACTAAAACTTTTTCCTGAAGGAGTATGCCGGCTATTTTTTATTTATTTATTTATTTATTTATTTATTTATTTATTTATTTATTTATTATTTATTATCAACTTGACACAAATTAGTCACCCAGGAAAAGGAAACCTCAACTGAGGGATTGCCTCTATCTGATTGAACTGTGGGCACTGTTTTGTGGGGAGATGCATTTTTTTTTTCTGGCCCCTGTCCCACTGCCTAGATGCCTCCCAAACAGATCAAGCTGATCAACTGTTTCACTTATCCAGAGGGCCTGATCCAGTTGGGGGCTCCTCAGCTATTTGTTCGTAGTTCATGTGTTTCCATTCGTTTGGCTATTTTGTCCTGTGCTTTTTCCAATCTTGGTCTCAACAATTCTCGTTCATACAAACCTCCCCCTTTCTCACCAATTGGACTCCTGGAGCTCCACTTGGGGCCTGGCCATGGATTTCTGCATCCGGTTCCCTCAGTCATTGGATGAGGTTTCTAGCACGACAATTAGAGTGTTTGGCCATCCTCCACCAGAGTAGGTCAGTTTGGGCTTTCTCTTGATCATTGCCAGTAGTCTATTGTGGAGGTATCTGTGGATTTCTGTGCACCTCTCTAGCACTTTGCTTCTTCCTATATCCATGGGGTCATTTATCATGGTCTCTCTTTTTGTTCTCCTCTCTGTTCTTGATCCAGCTGGGAATCTCCTGCTCCCCTAAGCTCTCTTTCCCTTGAACCTTGCCCTTCATTACCCCCACTCATATCCAGGTTGTTCATGTAGATCTCATTCATTTTCTCTGTCATTAGGCAATCCCTATGTCTTTCTTGGGGTCCTGTTTTCTAGATAGCCTCCCTGGAGTTGTGAGTAGCAGTCTAGTCATCTTTGTTTTACATCTAGTATCCTCCTATGAGTGAGTACATACTATGTTTGTCTTTCTGAGTCTGCGTTACTTCACTCGGATGATTTTTTCTAGATCCATCCATTTGCCTGCAAACCTCATGATGTCATTGTTTTTCTCTGCTGAGTAGTATTTCATTGTATATATGTACCACATTTTATTTATCCATTCTTCAGTTGAAGGGCATCTAGGTTGTTCAGGTTTTGGCTATTACAAACAATGCTGATATGAACATAGCTGAGCAAGTGCCTTGTGGTATGATTGTGCATTCCTTGGGTATATGCCAAGAGTGGTTGGTATAGCTGGGACTTGGGGGAGATTGATTCCCAATTTTCTAAGAAAGCGCCATATTGATTTCCAAAGTGGTTGTACAAGCTTGCATTCCACCAGCAGTGGAGGAGAGTCCCCTAACTCAACATCCTCTCCAGCATAAGCTGTCTTCAGTGTTTTTGATCTTAGCCATTCTGACAGGTGTAAGGTGGTATCTGAGAGTTGTTTTGATTTGCATTTCCCTGATGATTAGGGATGTTGAGCAATTCCTTAAATGTTTTTCAGCCATTTGAGCTTCCTCTGTTGAGAATTCTCTTGTTTAGTTCTATAGCCATTTCTTAATTGGACTGTTGGGCATTTTGATGTCTAATTTCTTGAGTTCTTTACAATAGCTACAAATGATATAAAATACCTTGGGTTAACACTAACCAAGCAAATGAAAGACCTATATGACAAGAACTTTAAGTCCTGAAAAAAAGAATTGAAGATGTCAGAAATGGAAAGATCTCCATGCTCATGGATAGGCAGGGTTAAATAGTAAAAATGGCAATCTTACCAAAAGCAATCTACAGATTCAGTGCAATCCCATCAGAATACCAACACAATTCTTCACAGACCTGGAAAGAATAATACTCAACTTCATATGGAAAAACAAAAAACCCAGGATAGCCAAAAGAATCCTGTACAATAAAACAACTTCTGGAGGCATCATGATCCCTGACCTCAAGCTCTACTATAGAGCTACAGTAATAAAAACAGCTTGGTACTGGGCATTTTCTTGTTTGGACTGATATGGAAGGTCCGGTTCAGCCCAGTCTGGATTACACACAGAAAGCAGGTTGATCAAGTTATGGCAAGCGAGCTATTCACAGGGTTCCTCCACCGCCTCTGCTTCACTCATTTCTTGCCTCCCATCTCCTGCCTTGACTTTCCTTAACGGTGGACTATACTCTAAGTCAAATGAACTCTTTCCCCCTCCAAGTTGCTTTTGGTCACTGTTTTATCACCACAACATAAGTCCAACAGCTATCTAACTGGACTGAGGCCCATTCAACAGAAGGGAAATCATGACTGGACTGAAACCCAGTACTCAGGACTAGTGAAGTCAGGGATCTTAGAAAGAGAAGCCACTGGTGGCACGTACTACACCAGCACAATTCCAACTACATTCTGAAACTTACGCTTCTGCCCAGAGGGAAATGCAGCTCTCGCCCTTCTTCAGAGTAGCTTCTCTTTACAGCAAGTGGAAACAGTACAGAAAATCACAACTGGACTTAAGGCAGAGGAATAGATTATGGGGAATACAGCTCCTAAGGAGAAATCTTCAATATAACTGCACCCAATTTTCAGGGAACAATGTGGAGAGTGAGCTCTGGAACTGTAAGAGTCAAAGGACCAGAATGTCTACTGTGAGACTGTGTCTCCTAAAAATGGCTGCCTAAGAAAGACCTGAACATGACAATATTAATAAGATACAGTAATGTAAAAGGGAGAAAAATCTCATGGAGTCACAGTACCCTAAACAAAATTTCTCCTTCAGGTAGAGAAGCAGAGAGAGGAAGACAGACACACAGACACACACGAGAGAGGAGAGAGAGAGAGAGAGAGAAGAGAGAGAGAGAGAGAGAGAGAGAGAGAGAGAGAGAAGGGAGAGGGGGGAGGGGAGGGGAGGGAGGGGAGGGAGGGGGAGAGAGAGAGAGAGAGAGGGGAGAGAGGAGGGAGGGGGGGAGGGAGAGAGGAGAGAGAGAGAGAAGAGAAGAGAGAGAGAGAGAGAGAAGAGAGAGAGAGAGAGAGAGACAATTAGCCTCTCTCAGGGACCAGCCTCCTAATTGGTTATCCAATACAAAATGGTCAGCCCTGAAACGATACACACACAAACAGAAATTAAACTTAGCAGTTTATATTTATGTATATCTATGTTTTTATGTAACAATAATAATAAAAAGAGGCCATCAATTTTTGGGATGGGGTAAACGTGGGAGGGTTAAGGGAAGAGACATAGGAAGGGTTGGAGAGAAAAGAAAAGAGGAAATGATAAAACTATATTTTAATTAAAATGTTAAAAATAATTAGAGAGGCTAACCCAAAGAAAATCTTTTCTGGAAATGAATTTTAACTTTGAAGATTAGCCATTATTTGAGTTTTGGTATTATGACATCCAACATATTAAATAACTTGCTCTAGCAGCCATTTCTTCTGAGGAACAGTGCTTCCCAGGCTGCAAAGATCTAGCCCCACAAACTCTGACATTTCTTGTGCTGATTTCAGCAGAGCTCTTTTGCCTATAATTCCATTTCTAGTTATGCATTACTTGATTACTTGTAAACATTCATTTTGCTACATTCCAAAAAAAAAAGAACATGGCACAGAAATACAGATTAGTTGCAACATCTCCAATAAATAGTCATTTCCTTTCTCAAGTGACTGTATTACGTAGGCAACGACAATAAATTTTGTAGGTGCCAATTTAAATAATAGCATTAAATTTTAGGTTTTTGTTTGTTTGTTTTTTTTGTTTCTTGAGACAGGGTTTCTCTGTGTAGTTTTGATGCCTGTCTTGGATCTCACTCTGTAGACCAGATGGCCTCGAATTCAGAGATCCACTTGCCTATGCCTCTTCGAATGCTGGGATTAAAGGCATGTGCCACCACCACCCAGCAAATTTTAGGTTTTTATAACCTAGATATTACAGGCAGAACTGTTATCAAACTGTCATCAAATAAACTTTTGTCCACATCACATGGACTCTGAATAGCAGGCTGAAGGCAATCCATTGAATTATAAATATCTGAAATTGGCAGAGATTCAAAGCCAGAAACTGAAAAAGGTGGCAATCCCACAAAAGAGCAAGACCTCATGATTCAAGTAAAGCCAGGGCCTTAAGATAGGAAAACATGTTTGTGTGTGCAGAATTCCATTTTCACGGAGCTAGTTACTAGACCAGAAACCCAGAAGCCGCCTTCTGAATCTCATGAGCAGATGCACATGTCCTCTAGACTGTGCCTGGCCAAAGAATACCTGAGGGTTTTTAAGTAGGTATACATCTGAAATACAAGTAACTCCTGCCAAGAGTTGGACCAGCAGCTCTAACAAACCTTCCTCATGTAAGGGCAGGTAAAAACACTCCCCAACCATTCTCCTTCTTCATATGGGGGCTGACTTTACAGTCACACTAACAGATCTCATAGTCTCCGGAGTCTCATGTCTTTCATAGGTATCCTTTAAAATCTTTAAACATTTAATTTCATCTTGGCATCTGCTTTTTAAAGATGACAGATTAACCCATAAATATAGTATGATCCATTCCAAATGCATGAAGTTTTGTTAATTCTAGATTAGAAAATGACCATTGGCAAAGGAAAGGAAGGTATTCTTGGTTTGGCCTTTATAGTAAGACCCAACATCAGAACCACCTCTAGAGCACAATGCACAAGTACAAGTCACTATCCAGCCAGCTCCTTTGATGGGAGTATAAATTCCTTAATCTGTTTTCTCTAATGCAACACAACTGTACTGACCTCTTGGAAGTTGTGAAAACCAACTGAACTCCATAAAAATGCAGACTAGTGTCGAATGTATCCTTATTATCAATGAGTTTGGCACTGGAGAAAAGCCTGGCAAGAGATCTAGGACAGAAACTATACATCTGACTGAAAAACAAAGCAAACAAAAACCCAGAAAAGATTGGCTAGAGAAATTGACCAAATCTGTCCATTTAGCTAATATGATTACATCATTTGCTTCACAATTTGCTGTTTTTAAGATGTCATTAATTATACTTTGTCAGTGAATTAGCATTACTCCATTTTGTTTAAAAAAAAAGCTACTTTTCACTACTATGGGAATTTAATTAAGGTTGGTTCTCCAATAGTAATGACAGAAATACCTCTAAATTTGCAAGTGTTTTGAATAAGTGACAGCGATTGCTACAGGAATTAATTACCAGGCTCAATATAAAAGCCAAATAGGAACCTCAGGAACGAAGAACGAAGTGATGATCCTATTCTACGAAGCAGTGTGTTTAGTCCAGTAATCTTACCTTCTGAGCACTTGCTGCACTTTGCAGTTTGTTTCTAAACTTTGTGTAAAGACAGCACCCTTTTCACGCACAGGTCTTTTTCCACCAGTCGATTAACTAAATGATCAGCTCGTGCCTTCACTGAGATTTCTCTGAATCTTTGGAGCTTAAATAACTTACCAAACCCAACTCTTTGACTGTGGATACTGGTTCTGGTGCATCACTACCCACCTCAGTGCTGATGCAGGTTACTTGAGCCATCACTTCCTGCTTGTGTAGAACCAGTTAGCTACACGAGGTGAAACTTGAGTCTTCTTTGAACATTCAGCCCTGGTCATGCACATGACATTCTAAACTCTCTCTAAAATACGGGAAGTTTTTCCCATAGTCTTATTATTCATGCAGGTTTTAGCTTTGTTTTTCCATAGCTTGTACTTTGTGCTGGCTGCTGTGGCAAATGGATCTGCTTTTAAATGCTTTGGAATGCATCACACCTGGAGGAGCAATTCAGCCCAAGTTAGTTCCAAATAGGAAAAAACAAAGATAAACCCTGAGCCACTAGTTAGGTCAAACACAGTTTTTGAGAACAGAACCTGTAAGGCTTTCTTAGTACAAGAATGCAGGCTGTACATTCATGATAGGAAGCTGGGGATGGTAGGCAAATGAATTAAAATACTCTGACACTCTAGGAATTAAGCAGCTTCTACCAGGTGATTAATTTTCCTTTCTCACAAGTCTAGATCCTAAATTTATAAAAATTAAAACTTCAGGATGTTTTACATTAAAACTACCATTGAGATTCTGCTTGGAAATGAGATTCTTTACTGTTTTTAATCAATAGTAAACAACAATTTACAGCAGTTATTACAATATATTGTAACAGCACATCAAACTTCAAAGATTCAGTAAATGTCACACTGCAATTTAGCTATGACAGTCTGCTTCGTGGTCTACATCAAACGGTAAATTTAAGACCTAGATACGAAGGTCAAGCTTTAGATGCGACTAAGATAGGCTATTTGGATTGAATTACACTTTAAAGATGGAATCCAGTTTTACAATGAAGATCCGACACGAAATGTCCTGGCTAGGTTACTTACTCCTTCACTGTCTGGAATTTTCCAATCTGAAGACCAGGGCTTCCATTGCACCATGTTTAGCATGTTTTATTGGCCCAAGATATTAATGAATTGGATCTTCCCTACAACTCTTTTCCTTAAATGGTAACCAACATATGGTAAACCAGAACTACAAGGTCTTACAATTAAGCTTAGTCAGGGGCTTTGTGGCCTTTAATCTTACTGTTCTTAAATACCAGGAAAACCTAGATCATAAAATTGATGTTATGACGAAAGAAATCAGTTCAAAGTAATGGTTTTGAAACTAATTTTTCTTTGCTGGTTTTTCTAGGTATATATCAGGTGCATCAGTATCATTTAAAAAGAAATATACCTGAAAATCATTACTTGTTTCAACTTAGAAATTTATTTACATGAAATAATTTAAATGCAATTTCTTAGAGAGAATGATTAGTAACACAAATTACCACTATGTTTAAACTTAACTTTAAAGTCTTACATATAATTCCATATAATATTCATCCTAAAATTGGAGATTCTTAGAGTTCTTAAATATGTATGCCAACCTAAAAGATCTGTAGGAAAAAGATTAAAAAATAGCAAATTTTTGTTGTTTTGAGACAGGGTCTTTTGTAACCCAGACTGGCTTTGAAATCTTGATCCTCTGGGATTAAAAACTTGTTACCACCATGCCAAGCTGTAAAACAGCATTCTTACAGATCTGTACAAATACCTTTACAAAACTTCAGCTTTAAGTAAATGTTTATGCAAAATGTTCCCTTGTCATGTAGCCCTCATAAAAACACCAAAATACTTAATTATCATCAATGCAGTAACTTATATACAACAAGCCAATAAAACTGTTTATTTAAATAGACACAGAAAGGCAAATGAGTCTTTTTTTAACCTTTAGTCACTCTGGAATCACATTAGGTGTTTGAAATCTTTGATAGTGATTTTAACATTTCAAACTAGACAGAACAATGGAACCTCTAATGAACTAGAATTTACATAATGGCTTCTATATCACAATCACTTTGGTAAGTTGCCTACTGAGTATGTACCAAGTGCTTTATGGTGTCCAGAACTAACTAAAACAAACAAAAGAGCAAAGAAATCATGAGGCTCTACAAAATGGCTTAGAAAAACAAGTTTTCTATTATTTAAAAATAAGTTTATAGTTACTACATTGCAGGGACAGGAATTCTTACACATACATTCTAGTTTGTATAAAAGGATTCCAAGAATTATGCATCAAAACTAACATAGAAAGTGTCCACGTAACAGTAAAGAAAGGTCCAATCAATATGTACAAAAAGAAAGGGCCTGCTACCCGGTGCAAGACTGCCGTTTATGACATGATACTCCAGGTCTAGAAGAAATAAAACAAAAACATCAATAAAGCTAAATAATTTTTCAAAACTCTGTCACTTATTACATACAACAGATTTGCTTGTGTTTAACATTGCTTTCTGTACAAAATAAACATAATTTTAATTTGAAATGTGTCAGTTACAACTTTAACCCTTTAGGTCAGTTGCTTTTCAAAACTTGAGCTATGTCCTTACACATCTAAATATCCATGGCGGGATTTAGTAGTTTTCTTAATAACTTTTTAAGATCTGTCTCTTCTTGCAGTTTCAATATGGTCTAAAATGTAACATTGTATCTTATTTTTTAATTTATTGTTGTGATAAATCAACACCCACATCCTTGAAAGTAATCAGCATGTGTGTGCATCTATCTGCTTTGTAAGTGCATGTACTATAATACAATCCTGAACCTATCTTCTTAGCTCTTTAAATGTAGAAACTCATCCATATACTACTATGTATTTGGTTTGTGCCATAAAAGATTAATTTCCTGATATTTTTATCTGCATTAAAAGTTTTTTCAAAGAGAGCTATTGAAACTAAAAAATATATTTATAGCTCAGATAGTCTACTCACTGTAATGTGTGCAGGGTCACCTCCAGAGCGCTCACAGTGGTACTTACAGTCTTCTGACTCAATCTGACCTCTTCCTGGGGTACTGTACATAGTTCAAAATGACTTTTCATTTGGAGCACTTTGATAAGTATAATTAAAACAAAAAGTTTCTTAGTAGATGCATAAATTTTAGTTCAAGTCATCCAGAAATCAGGGGAACTAGGGAAAGTCTGCACTTTTTTTTTTTGATGGAAACAAAAGGTGTACTTTAATTTTAACATAAGACAACTTATTACCAAATCAAGGTACTATTGTTAACAGTATCTTCTAAATAAATAGGGAGTAATGCATTCTAGACACAAGAAATTCCCCCCCAACCCTGTTCTCATTTTTAAAATACTACACTCCCAGCATATAGGATAAACATTGATAATAGCCCTTTCATCACTCAAGTACCTTGGTCCTTTCAACCTACTCAAAATGAAACTTCCGGTGAACAAAATATTAAAAATCAGTTTGTTTTTTCTTTAGAGAGAAAGCTTAAAACCAGTTCCTTTCAACTTAACATTTGAGACAAATTTATAGAAAGCTATGATGTATAAAACGGAATGTCAAAATTAAACACTGCCTACTGAAATTAACCATGCAAATGCTAACATCTCACAGGGCCCAAATTTTATTTCAATACACCTATGAAGGTATCTGGTTAATCTACAACGCTACAGCTAAGGGACACTTCTGTTAACAGTTCTATGGTAAGGGAATGTTTGCTGTTCAGGGTCCTACATAATTAATTTCCAAGTGAAACTGATTCCAGTCAATCTCTTCTGTCTGACGTGGCCTAATCACCAACAAATTTTCTACAGTTATTCTAACTATAGTAAGACAGTTCTATTGTAATCCACCAGTCTTTCGAGTTGGAGTGATACAATGCAGTAAATACAATGGCAATAAGGCCCTTAATCTTCAGTTTATACTTATATGTAGAAGACAGATTGCTCTAGAGAAGGCTGTGAAGGGGGATATTTTAAGAACCTACATATCTACTTCCAAAGGCTGATAGATTATATTTAAAAGGAGTCTAAATAAACTACCCTGTGACAACATTTAGAAGTCTTTTAAACTCAGGTTTTGTGAAGTCAGAATAACATAAAAGAACAAAATTAGGTATATAAACTGATTTTGGGGATGTTGCTGCTGCTGTAGCCCTAGTCTTAAAAGTTGGTTTGTAGCTAAAGATAACTTTGAACTCCTGATGTTCCTGCCTCCATCTCTCAAATGCTGAGATTACCAGTGTGCACCACTGAGCTCAGCCTGAAAATTGATTTTTTTTATGTTCTATGCACATTACCAATTTTTATTTCTGAAAGTTTCCATAAACTTGATATTTTTCTTATTGCTTAACTAAGACACAGTGCCAACAATTCCTTCTGGTCTATAAACAGTACATACATTGATGTTACTATCTCAAAGGAGACTTTTCCAAGTGGTAAAACCCAAAACATGATGACTTAAATTTCTTAATTCAACTTTTGCAATCTTACAGAAGCTAAATTTATAAAATATAAAATCTGTATCTGTATTAATTATATTTAAGTGTTTCAGTTACAAATAATCTGATGCAAGTCATTCTGCTTTACTAAGAAAACAGTGTCTGAAAAAAATGTCCAACATGGTCAATAAATATATCAGCATCTTTAAAAACAGAAATAATGTATTTCTTTGTTGTAGGAAAGATGGAAATTACTTATTTCACTGCTTAGAAGTTGGAACTAATCTGTGTACCATTCAAGAGTCCTCCACACTAAGACTGTGTGCGCTTCCTTTTACTGAGCACATCTTACATCTACATTTTTTTTTATAAAAATGGATTTTTAGTCTATTTTTCTAATACAATGCAGATAACATCAGGAAATTACATTTTTTTTCAAATAGATTCCCTTCAAAAAGCAACTAGTTACTTTTAATGAACTTAAAAAATTTCCAACATACACACTATCATTTTCAGTAACGGTGAAATTGACTCATTTTTCTATATAACATCGTCATCCATTTCTGCATTATGAAGAGTTAACTACTTAACTTTTAATTATATAGTTCAATATATTTGTTAGAAAAAAATAAATGTACAAAAACCTAAAATTTGAAATTAGTTTTTTTAACTGTAAATCACAGCAATCCAGTCAGGATCTGGAAAATGGTTCACTTAGTTTCACTGGAGGGTTTTCTGTTACAAATTTCGTTATAAATGATTCTAAAAAGCCCAAATGCATCACTTTTCATTCTTCAAGACAGTTAACATTTGTCCTTATTGGAAACAAGGAAATAATTATATAATCTAATTATATATTTTGCCAAGGTTCAATTAAGGACTTTATTCTCTACATCAGGATCATTCATTGCTGATACTAATTTTTCCCATCCTTTCTTTTTAAAAATGTAGTATCTGAAAAATTTTGGTTACATTTTTGTACCATATCAGTCCTCAGAAAATACTACATTCTTAAAACTTAAAAGAAAAAAAGTAATTTTAAACAATAGAAATGGCATTTATGTTGTTTTCAAGGTATAAAATAACTAATGTACCATAAGAAATAAATAACTGCTTTCCTTTTCCATAGCAGTACATATAGTAATACATTCTCCTAAGTCATATAGTTATCATTTACAATAGACAACTTAATTTTACTAATGATGCAAAAAAATAATAGAATACAAGGCACAATCATTAAATGGCGTTTCTCTTAGGAGTGTATATTGGAGATACCAGCGTGATAAGATACCGTTAAAAAGTGCAGAAAAATACACAATGTGCAATGAGACCACTGTATAAAACATGATTGCATAAAAAGTGATTTGGCCTATTTTTAACTTTTTAATAGTTGAAAATAACCAATCTTTTCCTTAAAAATAAACTATAAAGTATGAATTTTAAAATTGTTTTTATTCTACTACTATCTAAAAAATCCTTGAAAAAAAGAATTTATACCTGGGTAAATAGTATGCGTTTGTATATCTATTCAATCTACAACCCATTTATCAATATACACACGCACACAGACATGGTTCTTTGTAAGTCATTTTAGCCTATTGAGATATGTCTGAAATTTTAAAAATGACATTAATCCAGATCAAGTAAACATTCAAATTCCATACTTTTTTTCCTGTATTTTCCTTGAATCCTTTAACCACTTAAACATTGTCTCTTAAGATATCTCTGTCAAAGGACCCACCAGTGCATTATTTTCCTACTATTAGTAACCAAAAAAAAAAAAAGTAAAGAAAAAAAAAAAAGAAAAGAAAAAAGATACAACTCAGCATAATCTGTAATCACTTGCTCTTTAAGAATATATAGCTTTTCCAGTATTGAAAAGTGTATGCTGTCCTGACAGTCAAAAACAGGCTTTCCACTTGCAACTGATTCTCAGTCTTTTGGCACAATAAACAGAGATAGAGTGACTGATACAAGAATCAAGGTCTGAAAAATTAGACAGTCAACGTTTTCCCAATGTGGATATGTTTCCTTTGCATCAATACATTTTCTCCTTAAGTTTGGCAGAAATGGAGTAAAAACAAAAAGCTTCCTCTAGATGTTCTGTAAGTTGAAACACCCTACAACTAACACTTCCAGGTTAACAAATGGTGGGTCTTCAAGTTAGCTTTAGAGGAAACGTTTCTTAATGTACTGCTACTCTGTGTAACATCTTTCTTCCTAAGGGCATGACTTCTGTATCAGTAAAAATGTATTCTTACTTGATCAAAAATAATTCAATTTACCAGGAAACATTCTATCACTTAGGAATACTATGCTTCAAGAGTGTAGCAGAGCTGGTCTCTTCCATAAATAAATCAGGAATTTATATACAGGTCCTCAATTTCAAACAAGTGAATGAAATGAATGTGGAAATGAATAACCTACCTAAGGGCAATAAATAGCAAAACATTTGAAATATATATGTATATAGATTTTCTTTTTCATTCAAAGACGTAAATTATTTTCTAAATTTGTTTGTTTGTCTCCTTTTTTCCCAAGTCAAATTGTAACATTCCCTAATCCCTCATAGCAGCCAGGAAGCAGAAACCTTAGTTCTACTTACTCTTAACTGTACCTGCTTCATAGACTCTGAAGTACAATATTTTGCTTTCAAGTTACCAACCAATTAAATTAGCCTTTGCTTTTTCAGTCAACTTTTCGAACCCGTCCTCTACTAGAAGTCCCAAAAGTCAAAGAGGTGTCTTCAAATAACAGCTGCCTCTGTTCTTCTTCTGAGTCATCCTCATTATAGAAAGCTGTCCTTCGACCTTGTTTCTAGTTCTCATATGAGGTTCAGAGCCTTTGAGTTCTTCAAATCTCTCTTCCTCATCTACAGACCATTGTTTTTTTCCGGTTATTCTCCTTAACACTTTAACATTCGTAGGAACTATGAGTTCTGAATCTAGGTTTTTGTGTTTTCATCTTCCTTTTGGGTTTTCTGCCTCTCACGACTCTTTTTCTGTAACAAATCTCCTTAACAACATTCGTTTCAGAAAGAAAGTTGCATGTTGAAGAAGGAACCACCTTCAGCCTGATTGGAGGCATGTTATTTTGTCTCAGAGTTTTCTTGCGTTGTACACTGAAGTTTCTTGGGCTTTCTCCCTCTTTTCTTGTGTGTAACTTCACCACTGCTGGTGTTAGCTTCTGCCTTAGGCTTCCTCCCAGGCCCTCTCTTTACAAGTTTTGATGGCTGTCCTCCATGACCATTTACTTGAATGGTTCCTGCTATAAGAACATTGTTCTTACAATCTCCTGAAAAGAAAAAAACAGTACACTTTAATATGTTCGTTTAGCCCTCCAACTCATCGGTAGAGGGTACTAGAAATACTTCTACATAATGATACAGTAATAATAAACAACATAAATAAAAAAAAGACTCCCACTAAAATAAGAGAATTGATAAATTTTCTTCAGCTATTACCTAGATATCTTTATTGTTAAAAATGTATTAATGTGTGTGTGCACTTGGATGGTGATGTTCTGTGTGTGAGTGGCACATGAGTCACACCGCATCTGTGGAAGTCAGAGGGTAACTTGTTGGAGAGAGAGTTCTCTTCACATTGGGTTCTGAGGACAGAAATGAGGTTGCCACAGACTTGCCAGGCAAGCAGTTACTACTGGCCCATCTTATTGGCCCTGGGAAAAGATCTTATTGAAGACAGAAAGACAGACTTAAGTACAAATAAAAGACCCAAGTTAATACTGTCATTGATAGCAAAGAGTAGAAATTCCATGTCTGCCTCCTTTTTACACATTATAATATGTATGTTAAGAGTTTTTGTATGAATCACATGAAATGATCATATTCACTTGCAGTTTATCACAACAAAGTCTTTTACTGTTTAACTCACTAAACACAGGGTGTATCTGTATCACCACTTCTAAGAAATTTAAGTCACAGAAAAATATTCTTAGAATACGAATTTTGACCTTTTAATTTGGTCATACCAATAAATAACTTACTTTCTTCCTTTCAGTCACTTGATCAGTGAGAAGATTCAACAATAAAGACTGGAAAAATTCTAGCTTTTCTTTCATCTCTTATGAATGTGACCACAATAACTTCTATATCTGGACTCTGATGATCTCCGTGTGGTTCCCTGGACATACAAAGACTCTTCCTTCTTAATTTCCCTACCCAAGATGATTAGGAGTATATCTGCTGCAGTAATTTGTATCACTTACGCTCCATAAAAAACTGCCATGGCTTTGATGCTCCTCACCTACTCTTATTTACAAATGTATAAAAAAGTTACACCAAAAAGCCAAGCTCTGTGATACACACATAAAAGTCCAACTGCTGAGGGAATAGAGCCCAAGGGACCATAGAGCTCAGTGGCCAACCAACCTAGCCAACTGGGGAAATCCAGGCGCAGAGGTCCTGTTGAACGACTACTAAATGGTCTTATAATAAAAATCTGAAGCCAGATACCAGGGTGAAAGCTGAAAGATCGGAGAAAGCAGAGCAAGCCACAGCTATCACACACCTCTTATCTCACAACTCCTCAGCCTGACTGGGCCTCTGCAAGAGAGAGAATTCTTGTCTCCTCCGGTCTTATATTCCTTTCTCTGCCCAGTCATATCACTTCCTGTCTCAACTTTCCTAGTGCTGGGATTAAAGGTATATGCCAACTGCCTTACTTCTGAGGCTAGCTCTGTCCTCTGCTCTTCAGGCAAGTTTTATTTCCTAAATTACAAACAATATATAACCATAAGGTCCTGCTCCTCAAAATAGAAGGTGATTGATTGAGAAAGACACTTTACATCAACTGCTGACCTCCACATGCACACACATGTGTGCACATTCACTGTAAGACAACTGAATAGGAGTTTTTCTTTTTACATGCTATTGAAATAGTCTAACTCTTCATGTAATTGAATGGCAAATGATACTCTCCAATCACACAATATTGACACTATATCAATCATGTAATGTGGACTATTATTTTGGTTAAAAATTTACTGTTAACTAATCCCATGATAAAAGCCAAGAAATTTACCAAGTCAGCGCAAGGGGTAAAGAGGGAAAAAAAAAAAAAAAAAAAAAAAGTAAGTCTTCCCCCATAAACAATTTTCTTTAGATCAGCTTTTTACAACTGTGAGGTAAAGGTGTGGTAGAGAAATGTGGGAATGTGCATAAAATAGCTAAGGGTATTCTACAAAGCAAACTGACTTGAGGAGGGTGTTTTTTTTTTTCCTTTTCTTTACATAAAGACAGACTACTGATAAAGACACTAAATATAAGCAGAGGAACTGGATGATTCAAAAAAATCAATTACATACACGTATCAGAAATTTTTTTGAGATATTGTGAAAAGATCTGACATGCAAATTATATAGAACAAAGAAATAGCATGATAGACTTTCCAGAAAATCACAGAAGAAAATTTCTCAAACCTAGAGGAAGAGATGCCTTATGCAGTTATAAGAAGTCTAACTGAACACCAAATAGAAAGGACCACAAGACAAAACAAAACAAAAACAAAAAAAAAAAAAAAACACCCTACCCCGCAACGACATCCTGTGAAAACACTAAAAACTGAGAAAAGAAAGGGTACAGAGAGAAAGGTCAAGTCATTTACAAAGGCAGGTCCATCAAAATAACTCCTAATTATTCAACTGAGATGTTTAAAACCAGAAGACCTTAGAAAGATGTATTCCAAGTTCTGAAAGCCTCAAACTGTCAGCCTAGATTATAATGTGTAGCAGCAAGTCTACTAATAGAAGGAGAAATCAAAGCTTCCCAGGATAAAAACACTGAAAGAATTTAAGAAGACTAGGCCAGCCTACAAATAATACATAGAAAGAATACATAGAAATGAAGAGAAAGATAAACACACAAGAGGCACAGAAGATAAGTAAATATTAGGACAATAATAAAAAAAAAAACACAGACAAAACCAAACCCAAACAAAAAACAACACACCACACAAAACCCCAACCAACTAAAGACCACAATGAAATGATAAGAACACAGACAAAACTTTGAATGCTCTGAATGTTAATAGCCTCAATTCCCCAATAAAAATACAAGGACTGGCAAACTGGGTTACAAACAGGTTCTATTTTAGGATAAAAGAACAGAAAAAGGTGTTCTAGGCAAGTAGAATCATGAAATAATACCTACACTCTAGTATCTGACAAAATGGAGCACAAACCAAAACTAGCCAGCAAAGGTACAAATTAATTATAGGGAACAGAACACAAGCCACATGAAGGGGAGATGGGGGAATACTCAAGAGTTCTATGTGTAAGTGGAGATAGGAAGACTGAGGAGAGCTTGGGAGTTAGGTTAGTCCAAACTAAGAATATGAAAAAGTATTATGGAAATTGACTATTTTGACAGCTAATTTCAAAATTTTATTTAAACTAGGATTTGAATAGAAGAACCTTGCATGAGTGGCTACTGCTGCTCCCAGAAGAGATGGACTAGTAAATAAAAATCTCAGTGTCTGGCTCAGGATCTGAGTCATTGGTAAGGAGCCCCCAGAAGCATCCAACAACACAAGCTATTTCCATTGATCTTGACTGCTCACCACAACTGACAGTTAAGACCTTACTGATGAAGCCATTCCTCACTTTGGCGACAGGAAGTAAACCTCAATGGATCCCCAAACTTTCTCCCTGCTGACTACTCTTACACAATACCAGAAGGTGCATGTAGGCTGCAGGAGGAGAAAAGACAACATTGGTCTCCTCCAGAGCTGGAGCCCATATGAATAATACCAAGCTACCAGGAAACATTTTTTTAAACTATAATGTAAAATGCTCATTAGTAGGCTCTCTTTGTAATGTGGTAATGAAGCCATTCTTTTAATAAGCCTTATGGCATATTATATAAAGCCTTTATAAAACAACAAACAACCCTGCGCTGCAGGTTTGGATTCCTTTGGATTCCGAAGTGTAAGGCAACAAGAGTTGAAAACCAGTGAGTTACCATTTAGTAAAGGTCAGTGTATTTTTTTTTTTTTTGTGACCTATGGTCTATTAACATTTATATTTTTGTTCTAGAAATATGAATAATGCCATACTGGGTTAACAAAATCCAATTTGTTTAGGTTTTTAACAATGAAGCAAGAAACTAGTTTACAACATTCAAAGTCTTTAATTCTAAATTTTTAGTTCCATATAGTTTTTTTTTTAATCTTTAAAATTGTTAACAATGTTTTGCTTTTAATACAAAGCTGCAAGTTACTAGGTTTACCAGATTACACCCTGTAACTTTTAAATTGACACCCACCAACTCCTATAAAACATTAATTGTAAGAAAGACCTACCATATACAAGTAATACTTTTATTTTTACTTTTTTTTTTTTTTTTTGAGGAGGGTGCTCATTACATTGGCTTGGCCTCAGACCTGTGATCTTCCTTTCTCACCTCTCTACTGAACAACCATGTACCACCACACCCAGATGTAAGTAACATTTTACCTTGATCAATAACAGCTGATGACTTTGGAAGTGTGGATGCTTTTGACAGTACAGCAGACTTCATTTTACGTTTGACAGGCTTTTCCTTTTCCATGTTTTCTTTGCAGAATTATTCCTCGCACCATGGCCAAATGTGGGTTTGGTCAGGGCTTGGAAGCGTACTCAAGACCTTGGAATGTTTCACAGAATTCTCTAGCACTAGAACACAAATGTAAAAAGATGAGAAGCTAAGACTTAGTGAACTCCAACATAAGCAAACGGTCTGGGATTGCTTCTAACCTGAATTGCTTCAATTAGCCAAGAGGACAAAAATTGAGTGATACTTTAGGCTTCTTCACAAAATCTTTCTTTTCTGCTGTACTGGGATATAACCCAAAGCCCCATGTATACTAGAGAAGCCAGTAATCTTCTAGTAAGAAATGGCTACAAGAAAATTTTAACAAGTGAGCCCAGCTAGAAGAATTTCTCCTCAGTTTAAGATTATGAGGCAAGTCTTGGCAAATTGCTAGCAAGCCTAGGGTTATATTTGGGTAGTCTCTATCAGTTTGCTATTGTTTTGCCCTACAAAAAATCCCTAAACCTCAATTTTCTTTTTCTCACTTACCCAATTTTTCAAAAAAGAGGAAAAACAATAAAAAAAAGCAACAACAATAGCTTCAGGTAATTACTAAAACTCACGGAAAATCAAAAGCTTTTTTAAAAAGAAAAAAAATTACACCCTGATGTAGAAAGTGTGATTAAGTCTTACTTGTTTTCCTGGCATGGCAGATGTATTAGTTTTTGAAATAAAAGCTTTTGTGGCTGATGATGTAGATGGCTGCTCAGTGATAACCGGATCTACAGCCACACGGTTGCTCCTGGTTCGAACCACAGAATTGGATTCTGGTTTACCATTTATTTGAGCAGCATTATGCCTTGGCAGGACTGATCGTGTAGGTACAGAGAATGGAGAGGTAGTATATTTCTGATTTCAGTTGGGGTTTTAAGATCCTTTTTTTCCTTTCAGGGCTGTAAATAACATTAGAACATTGTTAGTCACTCTTAATTCTCCACATAAGTGGTAAGAATTTTATAATATTGTTGAATCAACATTTGTACTATCATGAAATGTTATAATATGAGATTTGTAGTGGATTTCATATGGTTGTGAGCCTTTGAAAAGTGAATATTTGAGAGGATCATCATAAATGCTAAAATTATATGACAGAAGCATGATGCCATCATTATCCTAAAAAATGCTGTTTACTGTATAGATTTAGCAGTTTGAATTTAAGCACTTACACTAGTAAAGCTTTAGTTTAAAAGATTAAAAATCCTCCACATCATAGGAACTTGCATGTCTCAAATATATCATTCTGCAATATAGGGAATAGTAAAGGAAGCATTAAAAAACCACCACGTTCTGCCATTTTGGATGACAAAGTCACAGATTAGCTAACGTCATCGAAAAGACACTTAAGTACCTTGAGGCAGCGCTGCTGGAAAGGGAGCTACTTCTGTTTCGTTTCTTCCTCCTTTTGGTTATAGTATTTCGTTTATGGAACGAAGAGCAGACTTGTAATCTGACAAAACTGAACTAATGTGTTCTTCAAAGAAAGCAGACAGGCGTAAACTCATGCTGTAAATCTACGGAGAGAAAAAGCATCCATAAAACTGGTTGAAATGAAATTCTTCAAAGAAAATGTCTATTTAGTAAATAAATACTATAAATGTTTTTTTTGGGTAAAATTTTCTAGAATTTAAATATTGCTGTTTGCATTTTTTTTGATTCTCTTCTGATGCAAAGTAAACTAAAACATTTTTACAGTTGAATTATTTTGACTATAGCCATTTGAGATATTTTGAATTTAGACATTTGAGATATTTAACAGAAAAGATTCTCAAGTTGGGAGAGTGGCAAAATTCCTCATGTGAACTCTATCATACTTAAACCACCCCAAAGGGTTGGAAACTCATTCCCTTGCCATCTAGGACTATAATCAAGATGATCTCTTCAACTCTTATACTGCCCATTTTGTGAAGCTGTGTTTTACCAAAGGTAAATGACAGGCTGAACTTTTACAAGTCATTCTCAATTGTTTCTACTCATTAATATGGAACTAGGTAGAAAAGTTAAGCCCAGAAGGCTCTATTAACAAGACAACCACACTCCCTTTAAAGAGCCAACTATTCCTGAACTGCTATCAGTGTTTAAATGACATCAATTTGAATCACAAAAAAGCACAGTAGAAAGCAGTAGGCCACTATTAATATTAACAACATAACAGCCAGTTAATTTGCTCAAAGTTTTAATAAAAACATTTACAGATTTGACATCCTTTGAACAAAATAATTTGATGATATACCCTTGATCTTTTGCTTGGTGTATATGCTTTAGAATTACTAAAAATGAGCCTGACATCTTTACATAATTCCATTGGTGACTCATTTCCCAGCCTCTAAAGTTTCTCTGACAGTAGCAAAATCCATTGGAGTGTCAATGATGTCTCTATAGTCCTAAGAGAGAAGGAAACAGTATTATTACTACTACCAAAGTATTTTACAACACAAGAATTCATAGGCTTTCTAAGGCAAGTTAACTCACAGAACTATTAACAACCATTTGTAAAACCAAAACAGTAAAACCTTAAAAACTTCGGTCCACTTATAAATCTAATGAATGTCAACTCATTGAAGCACTGTAAAATTATAAAATGAAGAAATACAATCGAATTGGGGTTGGACAGATGGCTCAGTGGACACGAGCACTTGCTGCTCTTGCAGAGGATCAGGGTTCAGTTACCAACACCCACATGGTGACTCATGACCATCCTTTGACTTCAAGGGGATCCAATGCTCTCTTTGAATTCTACAAGCATCAGGCATACACATGGTACACATTCATGCAGGTAAAATACTAATATGTGAAACAAAAATAAATCTACAACTTCCCAAAACATCCCATCTATATAGAGGCTGAAATTACAGTAACTTCAAGTTTCAGAATTTACCTACTTAGGTACTTTTGAATAAACAATAATAATAAATGTAAAAGATGTCAAAAAGCCTACATTCTTTCGCATAAGGGACAATAGAACTGTTGAAGTCAACTGGATATAAAATAGGCAACAAGATGGCACAAAATAGAGAGGTCAAAGGAGAGCTAATGATCACTGCAGTATATGGCTAGGAATTTATTTAGTAGTACAGAGTATACTGAATTTTTCAATAGCACTCACTTCAGCTTTGGATTATTTTAATCCTGCTTCCTTTTGCTTTTACTCTCTTCTATACTGAGATGTGAACATACATTATTGATTTCAAGAGTTCTGATATACTACAGTGAAAATTACACTCAGTTTTAAAATTCTCTACACTACTGTTAAGTATATCTCACAAATTCTGAATTTCAATTGTATAAATTGAGATTATAAACCATACATAGCACACCAGAGTTAAGAATGACCTAGGTTGTGGAAGGAATTATTCAGTTGGTTTAGAGTGGGTTCTCAATTCTTTCCTAGCCATGGCCCAAGGCCACGTTTGTTTCTGTACAGGGTTAATATTTTTTTATCTCTAGAATAAAAACATTAAGGCTCAAAACATAAGCAACTAATAGCAATCAGTAAATTGTAAATAATTTTTAAAACTACAGCGAATTTTCAGGAATTAAAGGAAGCCAAACTTTAGAAAATCAGAGCGTTGGAATTCTCTGGAATTCTGGGAAGGTGAGTTTCTCATTAACCCAATTTACTCCACTGTTACAATTAAACATTTCTTTTGCGTATTTAATGAGACTGTTTCTGGCTTTCAAAATTGAAAAATTATTTTGGTATCTATCAACAAACACTTGTCTATATTCATCATTTCAAATTAAAATGCCTATATAAAAAAATAACGAAGCTAGATGAACCCATATCTAGGTTGTGATGCCATATAAAACTATAAAATCCTGAATTCCTAAGTAGAAGAATTAAAAAAAAAACAAAAAAAAAAACCCAAGGGAATCTGTGGCTGATACGTAGAACTAAATTATATTGTAAAATAAATAAAATTAAATTTACAAAAAAAGAATTAAAAATATATATCATTTCAACCTGGATTGAGATTTCTGTGTCTCTATGCAATTATGAATAGCTGGACCATTTAATCCCAACCCTTTTAACAATCCATTCCCTAAAGTTCACACACTGGCATTATCTAAATTCATACAATAATAGTAACTGATATGCATGTAGTGAGTACTTACTTCATCATTACAGAACTATTTATTATGTATTTTCATTTCATCACTGTAATTCCATGAGAAAATAGTTATTATTTTTGTTTTCTAGATAATAGCTGTCAATTCTTAGAATTGGTATGCAGAAGTAAAGAATATGTGCTGGTTTTTTTGGGGGGAGAGGATGTCAACATGACACAAAGTATAGAGGACATCTTCTTGAATAATGAATGATGTGGAATAGCTCAATCCTCTGTGGTGCTATCCCTGTGCAGATGGTCCTGGGTTGTGTAAGAAAGGGAGCTGAACAACACAGTAAGCAGCATCCATCCACAGATTTTTGCTCAGTTCCTGCCCTGGCTTCCCTTAATGATGGACTCTAATCTGTAAGCCAAATAACCCTTTCCTCCCCAAGCTGCTTTTGCTCATGGTGTTTATCACAGTGCAAAAGCAAGCAAACTAGGACAGTTAGTGGAAATTATACTCATATGGGAAAACTAAGTAACTTACTCTATGTTAAGAGAATAGCTACATGCATAAGCAAGTTCTTTAGAAGCCTATTTTAGGTCTTTTTCCATTTTACCACACTTTCCAATTTAAGAGTTCTTTGTAACTGAATAGATAATGAGAACATATATAGTTCATGAGGAAATGAAGCAGAGTAATAAAAATTAGTTGAATAACAACAGTATAAAACAATTTAAAATACTTACTGGATATTCAAGAAGATCTACTGGCTGTCGAAAAGGCTCTGAATCTTCACACTGAAATATGAGATTTAACAATTCTTGACATTGTTTCTTCCATGCTTGAATATCATAAGACTGAGCTCTGTTGCGTAACCTTCTTCTAGGTTGATGATCCTGGGATGGGTGGAGGAAAGGGGGGAGAACACCAACATGAGTATATTACTAACAGCTGTTATGCAATACAATCCGCTTGAGTTTTGGAGTGTGTGTGCACATACGTGAGGCCTATGTGACATATCTGGTGCCTTTCTTCAGGAGCCATCAACTTTGTTTTCATTTTTTAAGTATTTATTCTATGTTCTATGTTGTTTTATGAGATAATCTTTCTCTAGGTAGCTCTAGCTCCCTCAACTCACAGAGATCTGTCTGCCTGTCTCTCCAGTGCTGAGGGTAAAGGTGTGTCATCATGGGTATGTGCACTTATGTGTATGTGCCTGCAAAGGCTATAGGCATCAGAACACACCCTCACTCCTGGTGAGATGGTTTCTCCACAGGAAGATTGGCTCATTGACTACCAAGTATCAAGGAACCTTCTGTCTTCACCTCCCTAACATTGGATTGCAATTGAGCTACACTACATCTGGTTTTTTATGAGGATGCTGGGGATCAAACTCAGGCCCTGATGTCTGCAGAGCAAGTACTCTACTCAATAAGGTACCATACTAGCCCCAATTTGTGCTTTTAATACAGTCTTAGGTAGACACAGAATGAGCATCCCCAATCCAAAAAGCTTGGCATGAGAAGTATTTACATTTGAAACCTTTTTGTTGTGCAACATCTGCATTGACTTTACTGGGTGGGGAATACTAATCAAAAATCTAAAAACCAAAATGAGAAACTTTTTGAGTGACAATGGTCAAAACCTATAGAGTTTTGAGCATTCTGAATATCAGATTTTCAGATTAGGGATGTTCAACCCATATAAAGTATTAATTCAAATAAAATACTAACCTTTCTCAGTAAAGTATTTTTATAATTAAAAGGTTTTTTTTAAACATTTAAATTACTTTTAATATTACTAAGAATAAAGGAGTAAGCTTTTAATGTACTTTAACAAAAATACTTTTGTAAAAACAAATATTATCAAAAGCAAAATGCTGTTACCTTCCTTTTTCGGGTAGAAGTTCCAGGTACATCAGCATCTTTCTCTTCTTCCTTTGAGGAAATAAAACATCCAATTCATGAAACAACCTAGATCTCATCATTTGGTAGTTATTCCTTTCACACCTTAAAAAATTTATATCAAATATCCTATGGCACATAACTGAGTAAGTAAAGTCTCTTCCCATAAAATACTTGTTTTCAATTGCAAGTAAATTCTAAATATGATAGCAACAGTAAACAATATAGTACCGGACAAGAGCAATTTTCTACCAACTTTAATCTGAAAACTATTACACATAAATGTTATTTAGTATACTATCACATGTAGTGTTAGTTAATGTATCAACCACAGTAAAGTAAGTTACATACCTCAGAGTCGGACAAAACTTTCTTCTTCATTGAGTTGTAAAGTGGAATTGTTATAACAAGTCTGGTCCCTAAATAATCAAAGAAAATGTGGATGACTAATTAGATTTTTGTGACTTTTAAGAATTTGTTCCTAAAACCAGATTTTAAGATAAAACCTTTAAGCAAACAATTTTTCCACTTGTTGACTACAACTCCTCTCCTACCTGTGGGCTCTTGGAACTGAACTCAGATTGTCAGGGTAGGCTGCAACATCCTTATCTGCTAGGCAACCTCACTGGCTCAACAATTCAATCTTAATAATTTTTATCATCACCAGGCGGTGGTGGTACATGCCTTTAATCCCAGCACTCAGGAGGCAGAAGCAGGTGGATTTCTGTGAGTCGAGGCCAGTCTGGCTAACCCGAGTTTCCAGAAAAGGCACAAAGCCTTTTTCTCTATGTAGAGAAACCCTGTCTCGAAAAATCAAAAAAAAAACAAAACAAAAACAAAAAACAAAACAAAAAAAACACAAACAAAAAAACAAAAAATTTTATCATCTCACATAATTCTATTGCTTATCTCTGGAATGACTTTCCTCTGACCTAATTTTTTAATTCATCAGCATCTACTTGTGACCTTAACATTCTTCTACTATGTTCTGTATTTCCCTTACCCTTATTTTCATAATTCTTATTAGCTCATATCACTTTTTATCTATCTCATAAAACCCTATTACAAAAGTATTATTTTTTCATATTATTATTATGTATATAAATGAATAGTCACTGAAAAAGTATAATAATAAATTTCAAAGCTTATCTATCTTAAAAGCTATTAGCTACAATTTTTATTTGAATCACAAAAAAAAAAAAGGCCAGGCATTTACTTTTAGAGATATGTAATATAAATTCTTTTAAATCTATACTAACCTGCACCTTCAAGATGATGGCATGATTTTGTTTTGTTGGTGGTATTGGTGACTATGAACCTAGAGTCTATCAAAAGCTAGTATAGTGCTTAATCACTAAGCTACAGCCATGCCACCAAATAACTATTTGAAATCAACGTGTTTTCATAGACTATTCAAAAAAATATTTTTCTTCTCCTTCATTTAAAAATGAATTATATAATTCTATAGCCTGTTTGAAAGAGATGTCACAGATAAAGTTCCTAGGTAGTCAGTGCATGTTACCAACTTCCTCAAGAAAGGCAAAGGCACAGTAGTAAAAGCCCCCTAATTACACAGAGAACAGAGAAATGTCACAGGATGCTGCTGAAAAAGGGTCTCATGTATACTATCAGCACAGTATAACTAAATCAATTACTTAATAAGTTACTCAGTAATTGTGTTATCAATCCTATATAGAACTTGCCTGTAACTCAGCAAAAACCTACTGACTTCAAAGAAAAGGGATGAATCCTAAGGTTATGTTCAGAAAGATTTGCTTAAAAATAGTGGTTCTAAAACCTTCCTAATGCTGTAACTCTTTAATATAAGTAATATTTTATTACTACTTAACTGTAATTTTTCTAGTTATGAATCATAATGCAAAAATCTGATATACAGGATATCTGATATGATCCCCCCCCACACACAAAGGGACATGACTTTACAGATTAAGAGCCACACTGGTTTAAAAGCCTGAATATTTCCTCAAATATACACAAATAAAAAACTGGTTATAGCCTTATGGGCATTAAAAATACAGTATTACCTGTTTTTAAACAGAAAAATAAAAATTCTCTAACATAAATAGTGACATTAATATACAACTGGAACAGTTTTTATACCAAAATTGTATTTATGCCTTTGGCTTCAATTTCTATGGCTCAATTCATTCTAAGGACACATGACCGCTGAGTAAGGGAGAAGTGTTTCTGCTTTAAATGGTAGTTACTACCTTTCTAATATATGGAATTGATGAATAGATTACAAACTTTCAATGGTAGTTACTACCCTTACTAATGTATGGAACTGGTGAGTAGAATTCAAAACTTTCAATGGTAGTTACTACCCTTACTAATGTATGGAACTGGTGAGTAGAATACAAACTTTCAATGTAGTTACTACCCTTACTAATATATAATAAGTATAAAACTTTCAATAGTTGTTACTACCCTTACTATATGGAACTTGATGAACAGAATACAAACTTTCAATGGTAGTTACTATCCTTACTAATGTATGAACTGATGAGTAGAATACAAACTTCAATGGTACTATCCTTACTAATGTATGAACCAAACTTTCAATGGTAGTTACTACCCTTACTAATGTATAGAACTGATGAGTGGAATACAAACTTTCAATGGTTGTTACTACCCTTACTAATATATAGAACTGATGAGTTGAATACAAACTTTCAATTAGTAAGGGTAGTTACTACCCTTACTAATGCATGAATTGGTGAGTAGAATACACTTTGTAAATGAACATTTTTTTTTTGAGCTGTCTCCTGAGGTGGACATGGTCGTTTACCCCTTTAGTCCTAACCTTTGGAAGCAAAGGCAGGCAGATGTCCAAGTGAGAGCAAGACCAAAACAATAAATAAATAATAATGTCTTAATGTTGCCTAGGCCATTCCCACCCTGCCTCAGCTCCTCCATTAGCTGGGATAACTTCAATCTTGGAAATTCAAATTTAGTACCTTGCTGTACAGTCTAATACTTTGTTAATAAACTTGACAGAGTAAATACGTATGATGTTAAAATGCAAAGTTCTCAAATCAAATCAAATGGCAAACATTCATCTGTATGTGCAATTTAATTTAGCTAAGGCAAATTTCCTCAACTGAGAATACCAGATAATAATCTCTACCACCTGTAAGATTATACATGGTTCAAAAAAAGCAATGAAGGAAAAACTATTCCATGTTCAGTAAATCTTTACTGTGATTATTGTCAAAAGCTAAAATGGGGGCTAGAGAGCAAGCTCAGTAGTTAAGAGCATTTATTGATCTTGCAGAAAACCCGTTTTGTTCTCAATGCTCACAGGGCACCTGAGAACCACTTGTCATTCCAGTTCCAGAATATTTACCACCCTCTTCTGGCTTCTGTGGGTACTGCATGTATGTGGTACATACACATGAAGGCAGAGGTATCTATGAAGACGTATGGAATATATTATAATTTTCTGACTAACTGGAAGTGATTTATTTATTTATTTTCTTTCTTCTTTCTTTCTCTCCCCCCTCTCTCTTTCTTTCTTTCTCTTTCTTTTTTTCTTCCTGAGACAGGACCTTACTATGTAGCTTAGCTGGTCTGGAACTCTATAGCTAGACTATTCTGGCCTCAAACTCACATAGATTCACTATTTCTACCTCCCCGTGCTGGGATGAAAGTACGCTTTCTATTTTAAAAGAGGAACTCTGCTTATGTGACAGTATCACCTATTTAAAAGATGGACTGCAGTTTACATTTTAAGCACTTTAATACTTTAAAGTATACATTTTAAAAATCACATCATAATTATTACAACATTATACTGAAGCATGTATAACTTACTTTATAAAATGCAGAAGAAGATCGGTAAACAAATTTAGCAGATTTCACAATGGCTTCCTGGCTCATTAAACGTTCGTGTATTATGTTTCTATATATCGAACTTCCCACATTAGGATAAAACACGCCTTAAAAAAATACAGAAATCTTAATCTCATATTTATAAATATGTGTGCACATTTTAAAATTATGGTATCTGACTTTTTAGTTTCACTCTTAAACATATGCATCTTAAAAATCTATATCTAAAATAACAATTATAATAAGGTTCAAATGTATATTAAGAGAGAAAAATTATTGTGTAGGAAATGTCTGGAATAAGACATACCAAATTAACAATGCTGATTTTTGAAAGGGGATATTCTCAGGAAAAGTGGCAGAAAGGAATAAGTTTAATAGTTTTTAGTTTTACTCATTTCTGAAATGTATGGTATAACTTCTCCTCTCATTCCATGCAAAAAGGAAACCATTTTAATTATACTAATAGGTAATTAAAATGTGAGTAAGAAAGGTAAACAATAGATTGCTAATAAAACATAAAAAGATGATGAGAATCAGCAAGAAAACTTAACTAGGAAATGTTTTCTGAACGTCTGGCAATGTAAAAAAATTCTGGGGCTTTCATAATTTTATTTCTAAGTAAAGGAAAATCTGAAGACACTTTTCTGAGAATACAAAACAATGCATAACAGTTAATCTTACTGATTTGTGAACAGAAGCAATTACAGTTGTAAAACCATACAAGCTACTTCTGTGCATTTAAACATAAATAAGGTATAAATGACTATGGACAAAACTTATAGTAGTTTAACCAAGAATGAATGGCATCAGAAGAAAAACAAACTGTAAAAATATACAAAACAATTTTTAAAAAAAAAACCTTTTAACAGTGTAATATCATTTTGAAAACATTCTGTCAAATAAGTATGTAACTCATTTTAAATGTATTAGCAGGATGGAAAACAATTTTTATTTACACATGCACAATTTCCTTTTTATTGTAAACTGTTATAAGGCTAGATTAACACCAAAGAAGCCTATTTAAGGCATACTGTATCTTGAAATTAAATTACACTTTAGCAATCGGCATGTTTTTTTTAGCAGTCTGTCTATGAGAAAGTTTATTAACAATAGTTGGAAATGCTAACTCCTTTTGCAAGCTGTAATCCAACAACAGTGAATCTCCTCACATCCTCCCACGTTTTGTTCTATCTGCAGCACTATGTATAAAACTCTCCTAAGCCTTGACAATTCCAGGTCTAGGAATACAGTTAATAGTCTCCATTCATTCTTCTCAACTTCTGCACCTGATAGTGGAAGCCTTGAAGATAGGTGGCAAAGAACTTATCATAGGGAATTTGCTCATCTCTTGTCTACGAAGAATTACCAATAATGATACAACAGCAAGTAGACCTAACACCAATGAGATCATCTTTCAAACAAGTTGAATTCTAGTTTACTTTGCTCAAATGGTTCTCACACACCAGGAGATATACAGGCAGATAGAAGAATGACTTTTCTAGCTCACATGTCAGTAACACTGCTGCTATTAAGCTTATGTTAGTCAGTAAGACAGAGTAGTGTTGGACATGGCAGTGCTATATCCAAGGATATAACTCACAGCAGTCAGAAAACCAAAGCTACATTCTATACAGAAAATCATCAGTATAGGGTATGAATAAAAACTTCCTTAAACTTAGAAAAAGAATAAAGCGCTGCAAAAATGTAAAAATGATCATAAAAAAGATTTTAATGCAACTATTATGCACATTAAAGTGTTAGCCTATTAAGCCATAGACACTAAGAAAAATAAACTAAAAACATCATTCATTCCAAACTATAGATTTAAACATATTTCTGCAAATATTTTAGGCAGCCTTTAACCCAAGCACTTGAGAACAGTGGCAGTTAGGTGGCTTTGAGGCCAGCATGCTCTACATGCGAGTTCCAGGACACCAAAGGCTACAGAGTAAGACCATGTCTCAAAAAAACTATTCACTGGTAACCAAAAAACATTATCCCACAGAAGCAAATTAACCATAAAAGTTTAAGCAAAAACTATAAAAACTTTTGTGAATGCTTTCTAATTGTATTTCCATAGGCATCAAAGCTCAATAAACAAGAGATTTATAGAAAATCTATTAAGTATTCTAGTATATTACTAGGAGGAATGAACTCTTTGGCTTGATTTATAAAAATCAAATGGAAGAATAAAGTATTCATTCATAATCCCATAGACAAGCAGCATCAACACTGTAGGAAACTCTCAAAAGTTGGTGATTCCTATTTCATATTTTAACTTGACCACTATGGGGTTCATTTCCATCTGTGTACAGATAAAACTGAGAAACACTGCCATAGATTGTTAGTAACTAACTAGATGAAAGATCCTTAGAGTTCTTTTTATTCAGCAACATCAAATGGCTCTAACCTGTAAAACCTGTTTTCCAGTCTTTGTTTAATTGTACTTAGATCCGTTGATATGCCACCACAGTGCAATACATGGATAAGCTTGCAGATCCACAGGGCCACAAATGCTGAAGCAATATCTAAAATAAATAAGGTTATAAATCTATTTTTTGTATTTGAAATTCACTGGTACATTAGGAATGAAGAAAAAAATAGATAAATATATTATCAATTTATCAGCACAAGGGAAATAGAGCAAAAACTAGAATACAAGTTAAGATCATTTATTTTTTTTAAACTTTTTTAAACCTAAAATAGATAAAACTATTTAAGTGGTATTTATAAGATGACTTTATAAAGTTACCATTTTATTAGACTCTGGGCTGGTATACAGCTCGGTAGTACAGCATTCGCCTACCATGAGCAAGGCCCTCAGTCTATCCTCAGCAACATAAGAGGGGGGAAAAAATAAAAACAAAATTTCTAGACTTGAATATACAACAATATGCCCAGTGTCTTCAGTTCTTACTCTTAATTTCTCCGTATGTCCTTTGAAGTTGATTCTGTACTACTAGACTGTTGTTTAAATTACAACAATCTCCTTGAAAGCCCAGAGTTCAAAAGCAAGTTTTATGTCACTGTGTTACTTTCATTTTCACCAACCAGGAAAAATGAGCCCATTTCTCATGTTCTTCCCCTTCACAAAGACTTGTAAAAGCCAGGAAAACCAAGCACAGCTATCCAAATAATTAATTTCAACTTCTGATCACCTTCCTCTCTCCAGTCCTATCAAGTCAGTGGAGTGCATGAAGGGTTTACAAACTGGTTTGTGGAAGACCCTGTGCATTTATGGTGCTCATGAAATTTAGCTACAGCAAGTTCATGTAACTTAGATGGATTTTCTATACTGACATGCTATTATTTACCTAGAGTCATCAACTGATTTATTCCTCCAACAATTCTTTCACATTCTTCATCCCTGGATTGCTCCCATTCCCATCAAGAGCTTATAGATTAGTGACCTACATTCAACATCAGTCAAAGGAACACTGGTACCCAATTCTTCTGGAAATACAGCTGAAATGCAACAGAAAAACACATCAATGAACATCTTTAGTAATTACTGGTGAGTTTTCCTTTTGAAATAATTGATATTACAAAAACAAAACAAAAACACCACTATTTTCATAATGGAAGAATTTTAAACGCAAATAAAATGTATCTTAAAAAAAGACATTACATTAAAACTAAATGATTACTTATACCTAAAGTGTACTATAGCTAGTCAAGTTAAATCTGGAAGAGAAAATACTTCTACAAAACAAATTTCAATTATCTTATCCATTTCATCTTCCAACTGCCATTATTACTTTAACAAAATACCACACAGTGATAATAAACTGATGAAAATTTTAAGAATACTCTAATCAAACCTCAACATTTCTACTACAGGAACGAAGAGAACTATGAATTCCAAAAGGAAAATCTTAGGTCTTCCATTTGTGAACATAATGCTTTTCAACAAGCTTAAGTCTTTACATTGTACCTAAGAAAATTTCAAGTAGTCTTGAGGCTGATTCAACAAATGCACCAGTAGTAATACTTCCTTTGAACTAGACTGTAACAGAAACCAAACATAGTATACAATCAAAATAACTATGTGTGCACAAGTACGTGCACCAAATAGAACAAAAGAAAAAAATCTTCACCAGTGCCAATAGACTTCATGAAGTTGTATTTAAATAGGTAATTAGTATTACTAATTCTTTTTTAAAAAATAGCCACAGTACTAGAAAGCCAATTTCATTTCTTTATTAGGCCAATTCTGAGATGACAACAATCAAATCACTTCAAATTCAAACATGAGATTTAAACTCACAAAGACAAAGAGCCAAATGAATGGTTATAAATTGATATCTTTACATTTTCTATCCTTTAGTACTTCTACTTGAGCAGTGTAATAAAAATGTTTATTACTGGTATTAAATGAACTAATTTTAGACCATATTATCAACATGAAAAGTTTTTTCATTACTAAGGTTTTCTGGCTGAGTTCACTTCCTATTTAATATTCACCATAACCACATGCACCAAGTTAGAACATAAAAAAAATTTTAAATTTACATATTTACTTATTTTATATGTTTGGGTGTTTTGCCCAAATGTATGTCTATGCACCAAGTGTATGCTTGATGCCTACAGAGACCACAAGAGAGGGTCAGATTGCCGACAAGTAGATTTATAGATGCCAATGATTGCTATGTGGGAGCTGGGAACAAATTTGAGTCCTCTGGAAGAAAGGCCAGTGCTTTAACTGCTCAACTATCTTTCAGTCTCTTGTTTTGTTTTGAGATAGATTTCATTATGTAGCCCTAACTGGCTAGCAAGTCACTAGGTAGATGAATCTAGTCTTGAAACTTGAGAGATCTCTTTAGTAATTTTTTAGGGTACATTAACTACTCAGAAATACCATTTATAAAAGTTTATTTCTATTATGTTAAAAATGAGATTTTTTTCTTGTTTTTTTAAAAAATCTTTATTGATGATACAGGTACACCATTTAAAAATCTAAGCAACAGGACATAAAAGAGTCTAATATACAAATAAATCATTTATAATCTACAATATACTACTTACACCCTTTTAGGCATGTATAACTATGTCTTACTTTTAAAAACCTTCATTACCATGCTTCAGCATTCACTCTTTTCCAGAATAAGAAATATGTCATATTCACTCTTCCCAGGAATAACTCCCCAATCCAACTTTCCTAGCTATATGTAAGGTGATATTTATTGTTATTAATTGTAACTGCCCCTAGCCATTGATCACTCAAATTTGTCACATATAATGGACTGTAATTCTGAAAGAATAAGAAAGGCACTTGTTTAGATAGCAAAGGATGAGTACCAAGTAAGTTATTTTGAGTCTTGGAAACTAGTCAAGGGCACATACAAGTAGCAAGACAAGGTCTGTTCATACTTCCACTAAAAAGCTTCACCTCTAAGGACTGTTACAAAAAATGTCTCTGAACCCTCCCAAATAATCAATTTAAAGGATAATTAAACACTTCTCTATTTTATTCTAATATATTAATGTTCAATCTCTCCTTTAACAGAGGTTCCAGATAGGGAAGGACTGTCAATCATGTCACGTGCTAAACTTGTCTAATTATATATTTAATATGATTAGTCACAATAACTTAACTGGTATCAAGTTTGGTTTCTGTTTTGTTTTTGAGTCAGGTTCTTACTATGCAGCCCTAGCTAGGCTTGAACATATGTGGTAATCCTCCTGCTTTGCCTCTGAGTGTGGGGATTGATCTCCAGCAGTAAACCAGTTTTCTTATTGAAAAAAAAAAAAAAAACTCCAGGGCTGAAGGATGGCTCTGAGAGCACTGGTGCCTCCCACAAAACTAACAGCGCAAGTAAATCTTAGCTACACAAGGTGGGAGAAATCAACTCCTGCAAGTTATCCTTGACTTTCATAAAAATGCCATACATATGTGCGCCATATACACACATCAGTTCAGTCAGTCATCGTCAGTCAGTCAGTCTGTCTCTATCACGACTCTACACACTCACATCACACACACACACACACACAACAACACCACACACCAACACCAAATCCAACTAATTCTAATTCCACAAGGTATAAGCAATGAACCTAACATACACTTACCATTATTAGTATTAGTTCCATATCCCAAGGACTCATCTTTTCTGTATCTCCATTTGTCCCAGCTTTAAGAAAGCAAATTATTTCCATTAAAAAAATGAAAAGTAGGCCGGCAGTGTGTCGCATGCCTTTAATCCAGCACTCGGGAGGCAGAGCAGGCGGATCTCTGTGAGTTCGAGGCCAGCCTGGGCTACCAAGTGAGTCCAGAAAGGCGCAAAGCTACACAGAGAAACCCTGTCTCGAAAAAACCAAAAAAAAAAAAAAAAAAAAAAAAAAAAAAAAAAAAAGTAAAATCACATTAAACAAATAATTGTTTCAGTATTAAAAATGGTATTTTTACTCTTTACTGTAGAGGAAAAAATTTCAAAACCTACTCTAATTCAAAATACAACCAGTATTTCTTACCAAACATTGTAACACTGAAACAAACTATCAGGAACTCAGGTTGAAGGCTCTTGACTTTCAATTGTTCCAACCACAGGCATCATCTATGACAGATCTGAAGCGGTCACTGAAGAAGAACAAAAGCCATATATTTATCACATGGGCATATACTGTTTGCTTTGGTTAACTACCTTTTCCTAAAGTATAACTCTCTAAGGTTCTTAAACTGGATGATTTCACAAGACAGAAGATGATTCTATATATTCCAAAAGTCAGTCAGAAAAATCAGCACACATACAAATATGTGACTTATAGCATTTCTTAGATCTCGGTAGTAATGAAGCTTCTCCTTTTGTCTTAATCATTTTGACGAGTGCAGCATTTAAAAGTCACCATTAGGACTATGTCTAAACTTCTCATATGTATACTTCTTTGGGTTACTACTGATTAAAAATATTTATATCTTATTTTTAATTTTACTTCCTATTATTTCCCCAAATAACAATCAAGACTTCATATTAAAGCAAAATCAAAAAAAATTCAGCTTGGCCTTGTCTCTATCAGCTTACACTGTACTACACATTCACTCTCCCTTTCCTTTCTAAAGGTCACAACAAAAAGAAACAACAGTGAAAACTGTCAGTCTTTGTAGAAAAAGAAAGCATGCCTTTTATCTATTTCCTCATCCAATTTGCTATGGTTATAGTACTAAAATGCTTGTAATAAACACTTGAATAAGCTACAAGGGTCACTGTTTTAATGTCAATTTTTCAGCTTCCTATTCTCATACTACAAGGTACTCTTTTCCTTTGTAGTGTTTTTTCTTCTGTGGCTGTCACAGTACTAAGTTTTCTCTTGTTAGCATAGGCAAAAGTATAAAATACATAGGTTCAAATAAAATATCTATGTAACTAAATATATTAATTGGGTTTTGTCTTCATATACTCAATAATAATTATATTATCTATATTAGAACAGTTTAAATGTGTCTTCTACTAAGATACTTTTTCATTTTTAACATACAATTAAGGAATAGTGAATTAAGTTTGCCAACTAATCGATTAGTTACTATTTTCAAGAAAGGTATTTCTCATGTTTTTAAAAAAATAGACTTAAAAATTTATGTAGACATGCATAAAATAGCTAAAAGCAGGGCTAAGAGCTTTAGCCAATATAAGAGCGGTGTGCCGAACTGGCATTCCCTGTATTCAGATTGTGAATACCCTAACAATCATCATAGAGCTCTCATTCAGTAACTGATGGAAGCAGATGCAAGATCCATACTTAGCAC
Organism: Peromyscus leucopus; assembly: GCF_004664715.2. NCBI lineage: Eukaryota > Metazoa > Chordata > Mammalia > Rodentia > Cricetidae > Peromyscus > Peromyscus leucopus. The sequence goes on along the minus strand of NW_023505355.1, from coordinate 51,186 downwards.
CAGGCTGAGCTACAGATTCCAGTTGAAGACAGGGAGAGGGATTATAGGAGGAGCAAGGGGGATCAAGATCATGAAACGAAACCCACAGACACAGATGACTGAATTTGTGGAAGCACATGGACACTAATTGACTACTGGAGCCTGCATAGACCTAACTAGCCCTCTCTGCATGTGGGTGACAGTTTTGTAGCCAGGTCTGTTTGTGGGACCCTGGCAATGGGCCAGGATCATCCTGGTGCATGAGCTGTTTTGAAACTCATTCATAGGTGGGATGCCTTGCTCAGCCTAGATGCTGAGGGGGGTGGTGGGTTGAGGGATGGCTTGGTCTGCCTAACTGAGCATTCCAGGCTTGTTGACTCCCATGGAGGCCTTACCCTTTCTGAGGAGTGGATGGGGGTGGTCGGGGAGGTGATAAGGGGCAGAGAAGGGGACGGAAAAGAAATGGATAGGTATGTAAGATGAATTTTAAAAAAATTAATAAAAAAGTTAAAAATCAATAAAACAAGGTAACAGATCTTTAAACTCGAATTCTTCGAAATTATAATTAAAACAAAATATTTTGCAAAATTATAACTATATACTTTTGACTGGGGAGCTAGATCCAAATTTAGATTCAAGCATGATCTCTATTAAGTCTGTCATTGTTTCTCAATGTGTATCAGGGAAAGTGAACATAGAGAAAGCTATTTATAAACTTACTACTAATATAATTCTTTAACTCTATAAGAACGTTACAGAAATGTGAACTTAACAGACCAATTTCTTAGGCTCTCCCAAGACTGAAAGCTTTGCTATACGAAGAGTCAATCTGTGTATGAATCTAACCACAATGGAAGTCCTGTTAGTTAACAATAATGAGTACCAGCCAGAGTCAACCATAAAACATTCCTGGTGACTTGAAGTGGCTGAAGATAGACAAATGCATAAATAAAAGACCAACTAGATACTGATTGTGGAAGACATAATAATCTACTAATATAAAATATTTAAAGATCTAAATGAAAATGCTCTGGTGCCTATTTATTCATTCAAAATATCTGACTTATCTACCAGTTTGTGACACAATATTACTTTACTTAAATACAACTGTATGTAAAAGAAATGTGTGCTACACTGATTCTAGATTGGTTTCATCTTTGAATGTAAATACTGCTTGCTACTATTCAAGATTACAAATTTGTTTTCTTGCAATTCCTTTTCCTCAAATAATTTGAACTGCTTCAATTTTCATGTTTTTCTATGCATTTAAAGTATCTTTCTATACCACAAGTAGTATAATGCACTTTTCAATATTGTTTTTAACAAAATTTTTTTTGATAATGTAAATTCAACCCTTTCTGAAGATTTCCTTCTTGGTGATAATGTCTTCTGGATTCCTACTTCCTAGAGACTGCTGTACATTTTCCTGTGCTCAACTCTGGTTTCTTAAGAGGATGTCATAGTTCTCTTCTGTTTTACTCCTTTCCCCTCTTTCAGGTAAGCAAACAAATATCCCCTTCACTCTGGGAACTTAACATGTATGTCATTAGAGTTTCCTTTTATTCATGCTCCTGTACTCTTTCTTCTTCCACTTACACTAAGTTTTACCAGATCAATCAAGAAGAACAACCTGCCAGTGTCTTCCAGGAGTACCAGTAAAAAAAATACTGATACACCAACTTAAACAATTTGTTAAACCATGCCATTTATGCACCTACTACAATCCCCTCCAAGAGAGCAAACAATGGTTTGTTTGAAATTAAGAACTAGTCAACAAGTAACATTCCCATTTGCATAATTTAAATAAAATAGCTTAAAAGTGTGGTAACCTATGATTTTACAATTTCAGACAGCTATGAACAATAAAATCTGTTTAATGTTCAAAATTCAAGTTCAAAATTTTAACTCATGCTATTATATCATCTTTTGTCCTCCAACACAATTTTTATTAATATGATCGGATAAATAATTTAACACATAAAACAGCTAAAAGGAAAAATTCTAAAATAAACTTGTAACGGTTAACCAAATGGAACAGAACTTGTTTTTTAATTTAAACATCAAGTAGATTAAAGTATTTTCTTCTCAAAACTTAAAAATGGCACTTTACTATTGGCATATTTACAATTTATAAAAAAAAGACTTCCCTAACTACAAAAAATAGTAAATTATTTATAAAGGAAAAGGGAAGATATACAGAATACCTGTGACTTCTAAATCAATTACCCACCTATATTCCACCGCCTATATTTTGCGTCATCAAATTGTTGTCTCAAGACTAGGAAATCTATAACGTCAGGCATATCATGGTATCTATTACAAATAGAAACAAACTGATTAGGTCACACACCTAAAAATATCTAAGGTATGTTCAAATTTATTTCAATCTTGAAATATACTCCAGTACTATCAAAACACTGCCTTGGTATCAGTCCTTACTTCATGGTAAATGATCCACCGGTCAGTTTACCAGTATCAGGATCTAAAAAAGCAAGCTTAAGGCAGCAAAGAGTAGGCAATCCCACTTCATACTTGATACCAACGATCTTCATCAGTTCTTGTTCCTACAATACAAAAAACAAGAATTATCTCTGCGGAATAAACTATGTGCTTATGCAGGCCAGAGGTGGATTCTGGGGTTTTCTTGAATACTATCTGTTTTATTTAGACAGAAGTCTCTTACTGACCCTGTGACTTGCCATTCTGCCCTGCCTGTGCCAAGCAAGCGCTGAACTAAGAGGATGGAATGGCACAAACCCCCTACACTTCAGGGGTGCTGAGGAGCAGAACGCTGGTCCCCGCATTTTCCACTGAACTACTTCTCCGGCATCGTACAGTTTCTTACAGTCCAAAGAGTAAACCATACAACTTCCTTCATAATTCAAAATGTACTTTTTACATCAAGAAATATCATACCCTTAGTTCCATTTTATGCCATGGCTGTTTTTTAGGATTGATACTATAAATTTTATTTTTCCGGGCCATTTCAACATATGCTTCATGTCCTTGTCGGAAATAATATACCTAAAATAAATAAAAAAAAAATCAAAACTAAAGGTGCAAAACAACACTAACATTGAAAATCTAATTTAGACATTACACAGAAATTCTAATACTAAATTTTTAAATGTATTCCTCAAATTGTCTAAAGACAATCAAAACTTAAGCATCCTATTAAAAATTCTTTGTGTATATACTCAAAAATTAAGATGTATAGCTTTTTGTTTTTACTTCATTTATTCATTTCTGGATTGAAAATAAGTTAATCCATGTGGTATAAGAAAGTCATTTATGCCAGGCAGCAGTGGCGCAACATTTAATCCCAGTACTTGGGAGGCAGAGCCAAGCAGATCTCTGTGAGTTTGAGGCCAGCCTGGTCTAGAGTGAAATCCAGGACAGCACCAAAACTACACAGAGAAACCTGTCTTGAAAACAACAACAACAACAACAAAACAACAACAGCAACAAAAAAAAATGAAGTATTTATAACTAGGGTTTAAACTATTTGGTCATATTCTTTTGTTTTTATTTTTATTTATTTATTTTTTTTATTTTTATTTATTTTTTTTTTTTTGGTTTTTCGAGACAGGGTTCTCTGTGTAGCTTTGCGCCTTTTCCTGGAACTCACTTGGTAGCCAGGCTGGCCTCGAACTCACAAAGATCGCCTGCTCTGCTCCCGAGTGCTGGGATTAAAGCGTGCGCCACCACCGCCGGCTTGTTTTTATTTTTTAAATCATGTGTTTACACATATGCAGAAAACTTTGAAGCTGAACATGTATTTTCATATATGTTTTATCTAGTTTTGATCCTTAATGTGCTAACTCTTAAGTGCACAAACATGTATATGCATGTTTATTTCAAGATGAAACTTAAGTGACTTCTAGCATCTGTCCTGCAGAACAGGTATTGGAACAGTCTCCACTACATATTTTGCTCATTACTAAAGGTAGAAACATTAATTTACTTTTTTTTTGGATGTAGGAGTTTTGGCTATATATATGCACGCCACTTGCAAGCCTACTAGTGTCTGCAGAGCTCAGAAGAGGGCATAGAGTTCCTAGACTGGAGGTACAGAAGGTTGTGAGCTGCTATGTCGGTGCTGAGAATTGAACCTGGGTTTCTGCAAGAGCAACAGTGTTTTTAATTGCTGAGCCAACTCTCGAGTCAGAAAAGCTATTTGAACTGTGTTTAAATGATCAGTCATATTTTTAGAGTCACCATCCTACATATCTTTCATTCTGTTTTTTACTGCTCCTGTTGCTTGGAGAGTCATAGAGGGAGCAGTGTTAAGACACTGATTTCAGACTCAGGCGGGGTGATGAAGGCTCAAGCCCCACAACTGAAAGACATCTAATAGAAAACACTGTGGCTATCCGGAAAGTCCTGCCATGTTATTTTAAAGCTACATAATTTGGTAAGAAGTATCATTGTAAAGGTATAGTAACAGTCTAATCTCCAAAAGTTGTTGAGGCAAGAAGGATCATTAAATAAAAATTATTCCAGAGTTTTCTTTAGATTCACTCTTCCACTTATTTCCATTGTAAAATTGTTAGTTCCTACTTTATAGTATCAATTACTGTGCTTTGAAAAGGAAGCCTCTATTTTAAGTATTTTTACACTTAGTCTGTTGGATGTTAGGTGTCATCTCTTCAATCTGTATAAAAATGAGAAGATATTATCCTGAAAAATTCCGATATAGTATTAAATTAATCTCAAATTCTTTTTTTTCCACCCCCCCCACCCCCGAGACAGGGTTTCTCTGTGTAGCTTTGGAGCCTGTCCTGGAACTAACTCTGTAGATCAGGCTGGTCAAAAGATTCGCCTGCCTCTGCCTCCTGAGTGCTGGGATTAAGGATGCACGATTACAACCTGGCTTCAAATTCTTTAGTACAGTCTAAACGGGTTCTTACTTTTAGTCTTGAAAAAACCAAAAATAAATAAGTAAATAAGTTAATAAAATTAATGGCTTTGAGAACAGGTAGAAGTAATCAATGTGAGTAAAAATTAAATGGAAACAAAGTACAAAATCTTTTTCTTTAATATGCTATACATTTCTTTCTAGATTAGGAAAAAGAAATGCATTTTTATTTAGAAATACAAAAGAATGTAGATGGAAGAAATCTCAAAAGGCCCTACCATAGATGAAGAGCTACAGGCAATTAATGGCTGCTAAAGAGGGAGAATAGGTATTCTACAGGGACAAGCCCCTTGGTAGTAGTCAATCCTAAAGAAATACACATGTTCAACACTAAATGTGGACCCAGCAGGCTGCATGTACAGAGACATAAAAATAAAGAAAAAGGTCATGGAATTTGAGGAGGGTGAGAAACAGGACTTGGGGGAAGGGCACAAATGATATAAAAAATAGTCCTCATAAGAACATCTTGAAAAAACTTAAAAAACTGTAATAGTAGCAAGAAACCCTAAAACAAATGAAAAACAGCAATTAAATCCTTTGTTAAAATATGCCAGTTTTAATTAAAACATGGCAACCCTAAAACAAAATGAAAAACAGCAATTAAATCCTTTTGTTAAAATATGCCAGTTTTAATTAAACATGGCAATGAAGTCTCTATTCTGTCATACTATCTAAATTATCACATATTTATAGGAGTCCTGGTGAATATCATTACTAATATCCTTGGTTTGTATTTTTGCAATACTGACATGAAGATTTTTTTAGGAACCTACTGCAATCTCCTAGAAGTGTGTTTTAAGAGCTATCAAAGAACTGAGGTTACTACTTGAAAAAACATAGGTAATTTTAAAAATTTTAAAGTTTAAAAGTACCGTCATCACCCATTTGTGGTACAAATGGACACCTTCTGGGAAGTGTATCTGTAATCCACGTTGAAGGCAACCATTCTTCTAACGTAAGACCATTTTCGGTTAGGTTCTCCTACAGCCAATCTCTGAGAAAAGTGTGGAACAGCATTAGTAGTATCTTAAAATACAAGGAAATGACATCTGTAACAAAGATTTTTATTCTCTAGCATTAAAATCTTATTCTAGAAAAGCAGGAGACGTAGCAACAGTTATTTAACTTTTCCAAATCACTGATGGAGCTGGAGACTAAAGCAAAATGCAGTTTTCACAAAACTCTCTAAAATTATCCTTATAGACACCAAACTATAAAATCATGAGGTTCTTCCTTTCAAATAAGTTATCTTATAAACAGTACATACAGCAAGTTGAAATGTGCTCGACAGTCTTAAACTCCTAGACTTAGGGTGGTAGTAGTAACTAAGTAAGATTAAGTAGTACTGAGGATCCAGAAAACTAATTGCTTTCATGACAGCCATAATTACTTCCATGAACTGGACATTACACTTCTAAATAACCTAGGACAGTCTCATTATATTCAATCATTCACTCACATCTTATTCTCTTCTCTTACTTTGTCTCTATCACTCATTCTATTTCTTTTAGACATGTAGCCACGGCTGGCTTCTAACTTGCTACGTAGTGGAGTCTGATCTTGAATTCTTAATCATCTTTCCTTTCACTTCCTCACTGCTGGCATACAGGACCATCCCCCAAGGAAAGATCTCCCTTCCTCAAAGCAGTCATTTCATTTTTTACTCACCTATGCTCTTCCCACAACAAGTGGTCTAATGACAATAGCCTTTATATTAAATTACATGCATGGAAAATGAACTTAAAAAAAAAAACCAAAACACTAAAACTAAGTAGAGAAACTTTATGCAAAAAATTAAAAATGTGCTTGAATGTAACTAAGAGTTGTACACTTTATTTTGTTATGGTTTTTTAAGCATTAACACTGAACTAATAAAAATCAAGCTGTGTTCTACCTACAGCTAAACCACACTGAATGAGAATGGTATCATACAGAAGAAGCAATACCATGACAGCAAACTTGTTGGAGACACTCCTAGAATTATTTTACAATATACATTTTCCTCTTATTCCTACTGATCACACATGGCATTTTTCAATTTAATGCTCAGGAGTGTTCTCATCTTGAGGAACATGGTGAAAAAGGAAAAGCCTTTAATAATTCTTCTATGTAAGAGATGGTTTCACTGGAAAATCGCAGGCTTAAAAAACTTAGGAGCAGCCGGGCGGTGGTGGCGCACGCCTTTAATCCAGCACTCGGAGGCAGAGGTAGGCGGATCACTGTGAGTTTGAGGCCAGCCTGGGCTACAGAGCAGTTCCAGGAAAGGTGCAAAGCTACACAGAGAAACCCTGGTTTGAAAACAAACAAACAACAACAACACAACAAAAACAACTTAAGAAGCTGACATATTTTAAAAGGATGGCTGAATGTGTAAGAAGGAACAGCAAATGACCTACAGTCAAAAAGCACTATCGCCGGGCGGTGGTGGCGCACACCTTTAATCCCAGCACTCGAGAGCAGGGGCAGGCGGATCTCTGTGAGTTCGAGGCCAGCCTGGTCTCCAAAGCGAGTTCCAGGAAAGGCACAAAGCAACACAGAGAAACCCTGTCTCGAAAAACAAAAACAAAAAAAACAACAACAACAAAAAAAAAAGCACTATCTAACGAGTATTTTATTAATCAAGTTTTACTGAAACATAGCCACACATATTTGTTTTGTATATCATACATGGCTACTTTCATGCTATAATTGGTAGAATAGCTAGCCCTTTCTTTTAGGAAATGGGATTATCTTCATAGTATTGGAAGTGCTATGCAAGCTGCCAAGGCACAGAAGCAGCCAGCTGTGACATCTATGGACACAACAACCAACATTGCAAGACATCCCTAAGGGTAAATGGTGCACTCATATCTTGTTAGTAGCCAACGGCTGTCAAAGTGACTCTAGGTCCACTCAAACAGGAAGACAATCATGCTAGTACTAGAAATCTAGTCAACTACACAAGGCCAGTGTGGTCATGTATCTTAAGAGGACAACCTACTACTTCCACTTTACTAAAAAAGCATAATTCATGACTGCAATCTAAATCGCAGATAAGTGTAGCTCCTACCCTTCATTAAAATGCTTTGCTTTGCAACATGCTCGGGGGGGGGGGGGGGGAGGGTTACAAGACACTGAGATCCACCTCCTTCTCTCTCCTAGTCACAAAGAGGTGAGTACACACATTCCCTACCATGAATATTCTGGCCTTGAAAAATCAAGAGCCAATTTAACAGAAACTAAAACCTTGGAGCTTATGAGCCCAGATAAATCAATTCTCCTTTTGTAGCTATGATCTTATCCAAACAACAAGAATCGTACTAACACAGACCACCAAACCCATAAATTTTCCTCTCAAAGAGCTCTGAATTTACTAGTTTTATATACTTAGGTTGTGCTCAAAGTTTGCTTAAGAAGGGTTCTTTTGATAAAAAGGAATAGCTCAACTATGATATATTAAATAGGCATTATTTCTCTCAAGAAAGTATCAGTATCTAGTAAGTAGTACAGAAGGTAAAAACTGTATATTAAATAGGAATAACCAAACGTGAAAGTAAGATTTTGGCATCATACAGAATCATAAAGACACATTTCATTACCCAGTGATGCCAGGGAAACTTTTAAGTATTTTAAGTATTTGGTTGAAAGCAATTTCTGTCACTGAGTATTAAGTATTTTTCAAAACTTCCTGATTTGTTATTTCAGATTTTCTTATTTTGGAGGTACAGTTAACTTTCTTTCCACAGATCTCTAGGAATGCTTTTAGGCTGACTGAAATATTTTTCAATTTGATTTCTGAATTATTATCTCTAAAATAAGTGGCATTTCTTTTACTTTTGGGACATTAGAACATATATTAATTACACATTAGTTTCAGAATAAGGATTATGGCTTTCACTTATTTTCACTGATCACATTACTTTATAAACTGAGTTCTGAATAGTTTATTGAATTTGCTAAAGAATTCTTTTGTTACCATTTTCTATATCTACCTTATGCTTTGCTTAATTAAAAGTCAGTCATATGGAAAATGTTCTCATCTTTTCATATATTCAGTAATGCACTTATTACTTGCTTAGTGAGTGCTTTTCAATCTATACGGTACTCCTAGGAAGGAAATCCTGTTGTGCTGCCTGAATTAACTTAAAGACTATGTAAAAACAAATGTACTATCCTGTTATGGAACGAAAGTCCAGTCAAAAGGAACAATCCATAATATCTTACTCTCATTAAAGCATGCTCCATAAACAGATCCTGCTACAATATTCTGACACAACCAAACAACAGAAATAAAATACTCAACACAGAAGATTCAAATACAGCACTGGCTCCGACTACATTCACCATCATTCAAAGGCACAAACTGAGGACAAATGTGCCATTGTCTTCCGTAAAGCTTCCTCACAAAATACAAAGGAGGTAAGAAGAACCAACACTTCACTATGAAACCAAATTACCATAGCTTATAATTATAGAGGTGAAATCAATATGAATTCAAACAATAAAAATCAAACAATTAAAACAACACAACTAGATTCTTATATTTTCCAAGCTTCTTGGGAATAAAGAGTCAGAGCACACTAGTATTTTAATTCGACAAATATAACATATTTACATCTAAAAAAATGTTAAAAAATAATTCTTTTTTAACTTTTTGGTGGGGGAGGCTATCTTTTTACATAGCCTTAGTTATCCTGGAATTTGCTAGGTAGACTAAGCTGGCCTCAAATTCACAAAAATTTGCCTGCCTCTGTCTCCCAAGTGCTAAGATTAAAGACATGTAGACATGTATAACTATGCCCAGCTAAGAATAGGTAAACATACATTTTAAAATTTTTTTTCTATTTACCCAAATATGTCCATTTACTATAGTATTATCTTTAAATTCAAAAACAGCTTTCTTCTCCCCCCCCCCCCGCCCCGTGTGTGTTTTGTGTGTACACCACATGTGCCACAGTACACATTTGTAGGTAATAGGACATAGGCAGAGATCAATTCTTACATTCTACCATGTGGGACCCAGGGATCAAACTTAGGTGGTCAGATTTGGTTGGCAGCAAGCACCTTCACCTGCTGTCTCCATGAGCCATCCCCCAGAATCTTACTATAGTATTTTATTTATTTCAGAGAAAAAAACCAAAAAAACTGTCTTACTCCCATTTCCTGATTAAAAGATTTTTAGCTTTATGAGTACTGGTTTTCTGTTTCCTTTTTTCTTTTCTCTACAGTCTAATTATCCAGACTCATTAAGTAACCAAACAAACATATTACTATGTTTATCGTTTACACACTATACTTAATGAAAAACTTACTATAAGAAGTGTATTGTACCAATATTTGATTTGTATTTGCTTTATGGTCAACTATGACAAGATGTTTTACTTATATTTCATGTGATGTCTCCCCTGGAGTTTCTCTGTATTTTTAGCAATGACAATTAGGATAGTTAAATATAAAGACCATTGGTAGACAAAATCCATTTTATACCATTATTTTGCTTACCTAAATAAATCTCACTGGATCTAAAAAATGTGTTTTAAAATTAAATGCTCAAATATTTAAACTATGGTTATGTTCTGAGTAAACATTCTTAGGTGTCTGAGTAAGCACTTGTGTCAACATAATCTCAAATCTCCATGTACTTTACTACTTATTATTTAATTCTGAATTTTCTCTATTATTTATTAACAAACCTCAAAGACATTTATGTTGGATTTTTCACATTTATGCTTTAAAGCACTTCCCCAGAAGGAAAGACTAGACTTAAAAATTTTAAATCAACCTTTTGTTTTCTTTCTTTGGGCTTTTTTTTCTTTGGTGATGTTGGTCCATCTTTTTCTTCATTTGCTTTTTTTCTTTCCTTTTTAATATGTTTTTGTTTCTGATTTTCAGATTCATCTTCTTCATCTGAACTACTTTCTGCTTTCTTAGTTTTATGCTTAGGAACTTTCTTTGGTGGCTGCAAATTAATTCCAGCATCTGCTGTCCAATCAGAGTAATCACTGGAGTAGTCACTAGAAGGAGAGAAGCAACTTAAATCACATAGGGTACAGTTTTAAGACCATTTTATAAAAAAATATATAAAAAGATTTAAAAAAAGCACAAATGAACTAAAAGATATTTCATTCGATCAACTCCTCATAACCTTTACTATCTAAAAACACATTTTACAACTTTTTATGGAAAAATAAATTTAAACCTTTTATACTTTTAAGAAGCATACTGTTTTGCATATATATCTCAATAATACTTGGCATACAAGAAATAAAGAATGGAGTATCATCTTTTTCAGTTCAAACAGAAAGAGCCCTGAAGAGCCAGCATGTATACACAGCATGTATACACCATAATAAGCAAACACAGGGATTTCTTTTATGAGGGAATCTTGGAATTCTTCTCAGTGCTTGGGACTGAAGCCTTGTAAGCATTCTACTACTGAACTAGCCAAAGTATGAAATTCCTTTGTATTTTTAAGACAAGGCCTAACTATGTCGGGCTGGCCTCCAACTCACAGAAACCTACCTGTCTCTGCTCCAGAGTACTGGACTTAAAGGCCTAGCTTAAGGATGAAGTTCTCAACCAATGGAATTCTCATGGTGGCATATACTGAACTGGCAGCTAAAAAGTCTGTCTATGCGTAGGAAGGTTGAACTCATAAACATTTACTTAGCATGTAAAATGAAGTTAATTTCAGGGTAGAAGTGTGGTTCAGTGGTATAATCTTTTTTTCTTCCCTAGCATACAGGAGGACCCAAGTTTAATCAACTGCAGGACCATAGTAATATATTTAGTGAATACTATTTTATTTACACTTCCATTATTGAGAAACATACAAGATGAACTCTCTTACATGCCACTATCAATCATGCTTGCCATTATCTTTACATTTTACCTTTATAGATATGTAGTCCTGATACGGCACCCCACACATATCTAGCTATATATACTATCTCCTATTTAATTTTAGTACATTAAAATATTTGCTTATTCTGCATAGATTTCTAACTATAAATGTCTTAAAGACATATGAGTTAGAGTATGTTAAAATTTATAATCATATTACATTAAAGCACTAGCTTTATTTGAGGTCTGATCTCATAGTTCCCATATTAACCAGTAAGCTAAAAGCACATTCTAAACAGTAGTTTTTACTCTATCACTGCCTTTTCCATAGTCTAAATCGTCTTGATGGTCATTTACCTGACTCTGTGAGAGTACTCATTCCAGATCAGAATCAAAAAAAAAAGATCTGATTTTTTTAAAATGACTTTGTTGTGGGATTTTTCTGGCACCTCCCTATTTACTTCTGGCTGGCCTGGATTTTACTCTGTGTGCCAGGCTGGCCTCAAGCTTGCAGAGATTCTCTTTTACCTACTTCCCAAGTGCTGGATAAACCCATGTGCCTCCAAGCACGACCTTTAAAATGGCTTTCAAAAAAATCTAATGTTTTCAAACTCTCACTTCTCTAGTATGGGTTTTCTTCAATTTATGGGCATCAGCTGCCAGTCATTCAGGGAAGATTTGAAGACAAAATAAATATACACCACAGAAGTCATGTTTTTCACAACAAAGATCCTCAACTGCTAGCACCACCAGTGCTCTTTCAATATGAAGAGGGACTATGTTGTCTCCTGGTTTAAACTACAACTAGTTCTAAAATAGCTGCTGAACCAAAAGAACGTAAACTTGTTTTCACCGCTCAGCTTCAAAAACAGGAAACTATTAAACACAATCTATAGACATCTGTATATCATTATTAAGAATCACTAACTGAGGGACAGGAAAGGCTTTCATCCTAGAACTGGTAAGAATCTTACAGAATTCTTACAGCTTCCACCTAATGTTTCCTTTGGAAGTCTATTTTAGGAACTGCTAAAGCAGGAAAAAAAATATAAGGAACAATTAATAATTTCCTCCCCCAAGGGTGTATTCCCATTGACCATTAAAACCTTTTAAAGGCTATTAGGCCTTTTAAAAATGTGAAATTCCACCATAAGTAGCAGAAGGATTTCTCGCTTGCATAATAAAAAACAGGATGGCAGTAGAAAAGATGCAGTTTCTTTTCATTGATGGTAGAGAAAATTAGTAATATCCCATAAATCATCAGCGTAAGAGCTAATTCAATAGGAAGCCCTCTTTATTTTTATAATCTGATGCTTAAACGTTCCTCAAAACCGGGCTGGAGAGATGGCTCAGGGGTTAGGAGCACTGGCTGCTCTTCCAGAGGACCTGGGTCCAATTCCCAGCAACCACATGGCAGCTCACAACTGTCTGTTACTCCAGTTCCAGGAGATCTGACACCTTTCCATCAATGCAAATAAAATAAATTTTTAAAAATTCCTCAAACCAGCAGTGAAGCTAATTTATAATTCTGTATGATAAATACATCGTTCAGAAATGCAATAACAAGTAGATGAGTTAAAAACACCACTTTGCAATTTTTCTTTAAAGACTTACCAGGGAAAAAAATCTAAACTTTTGTTAACCAAAAGACCCTTCAAATAACTTTATATCCAGATTTGGAGGGGTAGAGGTAGAGCAGTTGACAAAGTCACACTCCCTTCCCTTGTACCTGGAACTGCCATCACTGTGCCATGCTCGCTCCTCTTCCTCAGATGTCCCGCCACTGACAGCAACCACTTCACCTTCCTGAGACAGGGAGCACAGATTTCGTAAGATAATGCCCAGCACAGCAGGATATCTAAAACCTGACTTGGTAAGTAGAAAAATATAACTTTTGTATTTTTATTCAAGAGTTGAAACAAATGTTCATGAGGATTATCTATTAATAAATAGCAGATTCAGAACACCTCCTGGACAATTGCCATGTTTCATTTTTACTTTATTTTTCAAAACAGAGAATTAAATGCAGGGTTTTGGACATCTGGACCTGTAGCCTTGTGATTCTCTTTCATGTTTCCCCAAGTGTTAGAATTACAGGTTTATACTTTAAAAAAAAAAAAGAGGCTTCATTTTTAAAAAGCCTAAAAACAAATGTATTAAAATGACTAACGCCACAGTTAACATCTGAAACTTATTTATACTTTTAAAAGCTGTTTTCTTTGTAGATACTTTCAGAATCTTAAAATTAGTTACATTTATATTTTACTTATTATTGAAACAACTTTACAGAACAGTACATTCCATCTCCAGCCTTATTTTATCCAATGGGAGATTATTACAACAACAAAAAAGACAGACTAATTCACCTCTTAGTAACTATTAAAAGTTCAGAGAATACTATGGGTGAAGCTATTTTTTTCATAAGGCTCTTATCTTTTGTTATAACCTCATGTAGCCTTTTAAACTTTACTTATGGGTATGAATGTCGTCTCATGTTTGTATTTGTACCACGTGTACCTGCTGCTTGGAGGTCAGAGACAGGATTAGTACCATGGAATTAACTGGAGTAACAGTTTAGTTGTGAGCTTCCATGTAGGTACTGGGACCCAAACCCATGTCCTTTAGAGGAGCAACAAGGGCTTTTAATTGCTGAGCCACTTTTTTTAGCAACAGAATTACTTTGCTTTTTAAATTTTTAATTAGAATATAATTACATCATTTCCCCTTTCTCAACACTTAGCTCCCTCTCACTGGCCTTTTTATTACTGTTTATTTATATATTTATTAAAAATAAACACATACATGCAACCTGCTGAGTCTGTTTACTGCTGTTTAATTATGATTTTTTTTATTTTTTAAGGGAAAAAGTATTCCTATTTTGGTGTCTTAGTGAAAAATGGGAAGTATAAAACCATGCAAGTGTTTAGGTAAACTAACTGAAATCTATAAATAAATGATAGGGGTTTTTTTTATACTTCATTTTATTTCCTTCCTTATAGGAAGAGAAAAGAAACAGAGTTACTTCTACATTCAAAACATTAAAAGATATTTCAACCAAAAAAGCTAGGCTTCCTTACATTAAGAATTATTTTATATTAACATATTCTAGTTTTTCTAAAAAATTTACTTAAATGCTATAAAAGGATGTTAAACCTAACTGAAATGTTCGTGCCACTTTTTTAACTGTCAAAATACCCAAATTCCTAATAAACTGAATAGTAAAAGTATTATATAAAGTTTTGTATTCAGAAGAACATTATAAATCTCTCAAAAAGCAAATGATTTGGCCATGTGTACTTTATATTCTTTGGTCTTCTTAAATGATCAAAAGACGGGCAAGCAAAGACATATTCATGAGGCTGACAGGGAATCACTGGGCTCAAATTTGACTAATACTGTCTCAATAAAAATCAAACCTTCTCCTGAATTTCTCATATCAGGTTTAATTAATTTGTAGTTTTCTTATTTTGCTGGACTAACCACACCATTCTAACTTGGCTATAACAGAACTTAAAGCCACTGCAAACTAACATAATTTTTTAGGTAACTGTAACATTGTGGCAAGCACTGCAAGGCCATTGATTACTCTTGGAAGAGTATGGACTTAGAAGAAGTAACTATTCTTCTAAGAAAGCACAGAAGGCAGGCCTGTGGGAGGCAGCTAAGTCTGACAAAACCTACCAAATGGAAAAATAAGAAACACCAGACAAAGGAGAAAATTTGCTTGCAAAGAAAAGTGACTAAAACAGCTGGTTTATTCTGGCTAATATGAGAAAACAGCTCTCTCCTCTCAAGAATCTTCTTCACTATTCAAAAACCTAGTCTGTAAGAAAATTAAAAAATAATAAATCCTGATAAAAAAGAAATCACAGAATGATAACACTGAAATTTTCCCTCCTCTTTTTAACTTAAAATAATGGTTTTTTTTAGAGATGGCGTCTCAACATTATTGCCAAAACAAGCCTCAAATTTCTGGACTCATGTGCATCCTGCCTCAGTCTCCTAAGTGCTGTGCTGCAGAAATATTATTTCATGGTACCTGAGATTTGCATACTTACACTGTGGATAGGGTCATCCCAGATACTCAAGAAAATTCTTAAATATGCTTAACACAAGATACAACTTGGCTTCAAAATAGAATAATTATCACTAGGGTAAATTCATCTCTCAAGGTTAAAATGCAACAGGAACTATGAAAGGAGGAGAAAGGATTTAGACTGAAGTCCTATGTAAACTGGTTTGATGTTTGCTGATGGACTTAACTTAAAAAAATGTACAACTTAGTAGGGACAACACCTGTAAAGAAACCTGTGCACATGTAGTAGCACATGTAAAACGTTAAGAAGCTCTGAATTTGTTACTGAGGGTAAAAAGTAACCCAAATGGTCAACTGCTTCAAATCACTGTTAGTCACACTAAACCAGAGCCTTATGGTACCAATTTCACGGATCAGCTTTAATGTAAAGGGGACCTCATTTAATGATTAATCACCATTAACAGTTACATATATGTAAAGTTTAAACATCTTTGAACCTCAGAACCCTTACATGATGTGGTGGTTTGAAGAAAACGACCCCAAAGGGAGTGGCACTATTAGAAAGTGTGGCCTTGTTGGAGGAAGTGTGTCACCATCAGGGTGGGCTTTGAGATCTCTTTTACTCAAGCTTTACTCAGTGAAATTGTCAGTCAACTTCTTGTTAACTGAAAGATGTAGGACTCTCAGCTTCAGTACCATGTCTGCCTGTGTGACACCTTGTTCTCCACCATGATAATGGACTGAACTTATGAACTGTAAGCAAGTCACCCTAATTAAATGTTTTCCTTGTAAGAGTTGTCGTGGTCATGGTGTCTTCTTACAGTAATAAAAAACCTAAGACAGGATTTCCATTAATTAGTATTTGTACTTAACAAACTCTATCACCAAGGTATTCTAAAATTTTACCAAACAGAACTAAGAATAATTAACCAATAAGGACTATTTGTTTTTTAAATGTGACACTGAATATGTGACCTCTCTGGAAGTAGGTCTTTAGTAAATGAAAGATATGGCTACTATAAAACCTAAAATGCCATATTAAAATTATATCAATGAATGTACAAAGTGAAAGTCATATTTGAAAAGTAAGTACAAGTGATAGAGAAATTTGTGAATGTGCTAAGCTCTTACATCTGAAGAACTAGTCCCATTCTCTACATCCTCCAAGGGCCTAGGCATTTCTTCCAGTGCAGATCTTGTGCGGTAATTATGTTGATTTGCTTGTTGCTTTTTGGAATCCCCAACATCCAAGAAATGTTCATGAGCATGATTCTGGAAAAAATAAAATGAAATTTATTCATAATAGACTTTAAGGAATAGGTTTTCTTGTTTAATAGTTTTATTATGGAAAATTCATACATAGTTAAAATATCACTAAAATTTCTGAAATAAATCTCAGAAAGTCAGCTACAAGCCAGACATAATGGCTCACTCCTTTAATCCCAGCATTCAAAAGGCAGGGGCAAGTGGATCTCTGTGAGTTCAAGGCCAGTCTCGCTTATATAATGAGTTCCAGGGCAGCCAGGACTCTATAGAGATCTTGACTCAACCCCTACCCTCACCAAAAATAAGTCATCTGCAGATGGGCACATACAATCAGGAAAAAACTGACAAAAACTGACAGAAATATATTCAAATATAACATGCTCCTAGAGTGAAAAGTAGAGCATCATGTCCATAAGCACAGACCTTGTCACAGAAAACTGGGTGCTATGAAAAAGAACCAGCTAAAGATCCTTAAAATAAAAAACTAATCATTTAATTAGTAATGAAAAGGAAAAGGCAGTAGGTTGACCATACAGACTGAAATGTATGCCAGTGAGTGAGAGAATCAAACAGCTAATTACTGCTCAAAGTAATAAAAACAAATTTGAATGATTCACAAATGCTTGGAAAACATAGTACTTGGAAGGAAGGTTGGGGCAAGAAGATCCAGAGCCGAAACCCTGCTCAACAACAACAAAACAAACACAAAAAACAAAAACCACAAAACAAAAAACTCCATCCCTAACAACCTTTTATGGTTTCAGAACTGAGTTGAGCCAAAAAAAAAAAAGAAAGAAAACTTACATTAGACATCTCAAAGTCAAACCTGAAAATACTTTTTAAAATGAACCTGACATTAGACACTAAGAAGAGAACATCAGAAAAAAATCTGACACAAAGTAATTTTGAACCTAAAATTATATCCTCACTGCTGAAAAGTGAAAGGAATATTCACATACAAATCTAAATTTTATAGAAATCTTAAAAAGTATGTAAAGGTATAAAAAGGAAATAATGTTCTACTTTGTCAAACACTGATAAACACACTATTAAGAATTTAATATACCATTCCTTTCACTTAGCATAAAATTTCTAACTACTCAAATTCATGTTATTTAAAGTTGCTATGTTCTCACTGTGGAAAATCTCATCCAAAATTTGATGCTTCTAGTA
This sequence comes from Peromyscus leucopus, assembly GCF_004664715.2. Classification (NCBI taxonomy): domain Eukaryota; kingdom Metazoa; phylum Chordata; class Mammalia; order Rodentia; family Cricetidae; genus Peromyscus; species Peromyscus leucopus. Next base: position 32,992 of record NW_023505355.1, on the reverse strand, counting down.
AGATAAATTCCACACTGAAGAATCTAAAAGCCTTTTCAATGCTTTGATTGGAGACAGGATCACTCATCACCCCGGGCTAGCACTGAAGTACCTCAGTGACTCATTTAGTGAACAGAAAGCTGGCTGTTAACTGACACTTGTTTTCTTGTCCTTCAACACAAAATGAAATCTACTTGTTAGAGTATCATGTGATGATGCTCTGGCCAATGATAAGTCTGGCATAATGTTATTATGCAGTATGAAAGAGCCTTCCTCAGGACAAGCATATATACTCTTCATAACTTTTCTCTTTTTACTGACACTTGACTGAAGAGTCACACTATCTTTAGGAATGTGGTTAATCTTGGAGGAACAGGAAAATAAAAAGTCTTCAGTCCTCATTAAAAGGGACCATTCTCATTCTCCACCCTGGGTTACAAAGGCTTTTTTGATTTTATAAATTTAAATTACATTTACTTATTCGTGTGTCTGTGGATACGTGGTGCCCATGGTGAGGTCAGAAGATAAGGCTGTGTGGTCAGTTCTCTTCCACCATGTTGGTTCCTGGCATCCAACTTAGCTTATCAGGCTTGGCAGAAATGCCTTAGCAGGTGAGCCAATCTTGTCAACCTCTACCAAAAACTTTTATATTTTTGGTTGTGAGTCTAGACTTTAAAGACATTAAAGGCTGAGCCACAAAGATTTTTACATGAAAAATACATTTCAATTTGTTTAGGCCATTGTAAACTAGTCAGAAACCAATAATTTTTCTTTGTTTAGATCACTGTTCAGTAATAAGAAGCTGTTTCATACACTCTTCCTAAACTTCAGAACTAATGGCTCTGAAACGTTCCGGCTAAGCTAGAGGAGGGAAAAGTCAAGCCCTGCAGGGTAGGACCACTGAAATGACAAAAAGACAAAATACTAGGGACAACCTATCTGCCTATATTCTTTAGAGGTTTATTTATGTTTTGGCTCTATGTCTCTCTATGTGAGCCATGTCACATGCATTCCTGGTGCTCATAGAGGCCAGAAGAGAGTGTTGGATCCTTGGAACTGAAAACAATTATGAGTGGCTAAACCCTGGTCCTCTCTTCCAGCAAGTGCTCGAAACCACTAAGAGAGCTTTCCAGCCATCAACCTACCCACCTTAAGAGTGAAAAGGGCTATTCGCTATTCTTTTCAGTAGACATCAGCTAACGTGATTATTAATAACAGATGAGAATAAAACACCAACGTAGGGGAAAATAAAAGTTATAGAACTTACAACTAATGGAAGAACTGAAAAATACTTTTCCATAGGTTGATTATAGATTAATGAATATAACATATACATAAAACTTGGCATGGGGAAAAGATATGGTAAGAGATAGGAAATGCAGACACAAAAGTTTTAAGTGAGAAATAAAATAATCCTAATAAATAACCAGGAAATATACTAATTTTTCATTAGTGTTACTTTGCTTATAATATTAATGCTTATAATTTTAAAGGGAAGGCCTAAAATGGTCATAATATTAAACATCAAATCAATATTTACCTTTGAGACAGTAAGAATTTTATTTTCTTTTGCAACAGTTAAGTGTTTCCTTTTCTCTTCTGACCTGTAACTCTTTATTTCCTCTTCTCCCTTTGCAGTTCTCCACTCTTCTTGTCTACTAAAAGAGAATATTAAAAGCCATAAACATAACCTACAATTTTTCAACTGATTGCCTTTCAAATGAATGTTAGTTATTAAGGTAACAATGTGAAGTTAGTTCTTGTATTTTCTTTCCATGTGGAACACATGGCTCAGGACATAAACTAAAACACTAGAAAGAGATTTCTTTTGATTCTCCCCTCATTTTGAACTCTTTCTGCTGTGGTAATTATAAATCAAACCAAGTATTAAATTCTATGAAGTTATATCAAGACACGTTCCTTATTAGGTATATGGCTTGTGCTTAGACAATCTTACATGTCAAATAGGATATGTGCAATCTACTAACAGCAGAGCCTTAAGGTTGAACCACCAATTCCTGAAGTACAACATAATTTTTCCAGTGACATAGATCAGACCCTAGTACTCAAAAACAAAACTAGGTTCTATACCAGATATCATGCTGAAACTAAATAAACAAGTAAACAAAAAAATACATTAACTTTGAATTTTAATGTCATTAAATCCAACTCCTTAGAACTAGAGAATGTTATTTTTACTTTAACTTGGAAGTTTTGTTGACCCACAAGTTAATTTAATCTTTGAGCTTTAATTTTTCCCAAGAGATTTTGTAACAGGAAGATAATTAATATTCAAAGCACACATACATTGTTGATACTTTCACACTAGAGCATATTAATACTTTCATTTTACTTTGCCACAGAATCGCTAATGTATCTAGTCAAGTTAAAATCTTCAGAAAGGGACAACTTCAAATTTAAGTTTGAGCTTTTTATACTTTTATATTGAAATAATCTTAAATTCATATATAGATGTAAAAAAGAGGGTACAGGAATTCTTAACTTGCAAAACTACAGTATAATACAATATCAAGGTCTTGATACTGATGGAAACCACTAATCATGTGGTTTCTCCAGTTTTACTGCTACACATTTGTGAATGTTAGTTCTATGCAAATGTATTATGTGTAATGTATATTTACCACAACAATCAATATACAGAACATTCCATCAGCACAAAAATGTCTCATTTTGCCCTTTTATTATCATACCAACACTTTCTTACACTTCAACCCTCTCTCCTCCTAACTCTTAGTGACCACTAATTTGTTCTCCAACCCTGTAATATTAATCATTTCAATAATGTTCATAAATAAAATCAAACAGTATGCAACTCTGGAATTGTTTTCATTAAGCATTAGTCCATCAAAACAGATTTATCTAAGTTATTTCATCGATAAGTTGTTCCTCTATAAAGTAGAATATACCACAGTTTGTTTAACCATGTACCACTGAAAGAAATTTGAGTTTGTTCCCACAGTTTTTGACTATTGCACTTATGAGCTCATGGCAACTATGAATACCTTTACAAGACTACGTATGACCCTCAAATTCCATGATGGATGAGGGAGGGATCCACAAAGTCACAAACCTCTCTGAGTATTTACAGGCAATTAATGGTAGCTTTAGGGTAGTGGCATGAGTTCTCACCCCTCCCTGAGACGTTATTGGTAGTCAATTGGTTGCTGGGGAGGAGTCATTTCCTTCAGTGGTACAGCCACTGGTAAGCTGCCCGTGGTTCCTATAAATTACCCCTCACCTATGCTCACTCAAGCAACCATAATTCAACAACAAACAAACAAATACAGAAAGTATAAGAGGAAATAGTGAAGAAAATCAAGGGGACAATGAAAATTATAGGGAGGCACAAGAGGGAAACAGGGAATGGGGTAAAAAATGACCAAAAATAATCACACACATATGGAAATGTTGTAATGAAGCCCATTACTTCATATGATTACTATATGCTAATAAAAGTAAATTTCCAAGATAAAATTGTTGAGTCATATATGACAGTTGTATAATAAAATACAAAACAGTATTCCAGAGTGTACGTGTCATGTTTATATTATCACAAACAAACAAAATCACAAGTACAGCAGTTTTCTCTCTAGTTACCCAGTATTTGAGGCTATCACTTATTATTTGAGACAATTTGATAGGTACACAGTGGGATTTCATTGTGGTTTTACTCTGCATTTTCCCAGTAACTAAAGGTGCCAAGTATCTCTTTATATGCTTAATTTACCATCCTCTTTGGTGAAATGCTGGTTCAGGACTTTTGCCCAGTTTGTGGTTAGATTTTTGTTTTTTAAACATAGCCCAGCTTCTTGATCTTCCTGCAAAGGGTTGGGGACAGAGGCATAAGCCACTTTGTGCAGTGTTACTCCTGAGTTTTAGAAGTTCTTCTATGTTAAGCCACAAGCCTTTGGTTGGATTTAAATTAGCATACTACTCTGCCTCATTTGAGAGCTACATTAAGACAAACTTTAAATTGCCTACCAAGTTTAAGTCCTGGAAAGATTTCTAATGGACATATACTGGATGTTGGATTCTTTGATCTTTAAAGTGACAGTCACAATCTTGCTAGAACTTAGGGTTAAAGATTATAAACAAAAGGATAAAGAGATAAAATGGTCAAGGGTATTGGGGTGGGGGGTGAATCTCCCTTATCCTTCATTTTAAGAACCTTAACAATCAACTACCAAATACATCTTTACATTTAATCCTTTCTAGGGAAGAAGCAGAAGAATCAGAATGTTCTAGAATGAAAATGTAGTTTTAGCATAACCTAATCCTACACAATGAATGCAAAGAATACCTTCTAGGCAAACCTGGGGAAAACTGTGGCTCATTATCACATGAGTGAAGTTTATTTAGCTTTAATAGGTTAAAGTGAAACTAAAGCTACATTATTCATAACATTACTTAAAAAAATAGTCTGATTTTCTATTTTCCTTCTATGGTATTTTTTAGTTCAGTTCAGAACTGATATTGAGAAGATAAATGTCAGGGGCAGGAAAGATAGTTCAGCAGTTAAGATACTTTTGCTCTTGCAAAGGGTCCAACTTCCATTCCCAGCACCCACAGAGTGACTCACAACCATCTAGAACTCCAGCTCCAGGGAATTTGATGACTTATTTTCACTTCCACAGACATCAGGCATGAAGGCAAAATGCTCATACAAATAAATAAATCTAAAATTTTTTGAAAGAATGTTACTAACTGAACTTCCTTCAAACCTCAACGTTAATTGTTAGAGATTGAAGTTATTGAAATTGTTTACATACCAGATATATATTCAACCCTAAATCCTAACACAAAATTCTAAGAATTGCCTAATTATGGAGTGTAACCAATGTGAATATTGACATTTTCTTTAAAAAATTAATCATATAATTACTATTACTAACAGCTAAAAAAAATGCTGGGCAGTGGTAGCACAAGTCTTTAATCCCAGCACTTGAGAGGCAGCGACAGGTGGAATTCGAGGCCAGCCTGGGCTACAGACTGAGTTATAGGACAGTCAGGACTGTTACACAAAGGAATCCTGCCTCAAGAAACAGACAAAAAAAACCTAAAAACCTGAAACTCAAATTCACATTTTGTTAATATTTTTTATTTATTATAATATAGGACAGTAGACAGCTTCATATTTATTTCATACATGTTGTTGTTCATGCACTTACACATACACAAAAGGAAATATAAAAAATTTTCTATCACATACACACTTAAGGATAAAAAGTATTTTCAAATGTAAACTATTTATGTATTTACCATTAAAAGGCGTATCTTCTTTATGCCTGTGAATAATCTGATGTAAATGATGAGTAAAGAGCACAAAATACCCTATATAATTCTAACTAATGCCATAAAATGTATTTGAAGATATAAACTGAGAGTGGTTGGGAGATGGCTCACTGGTTAAAAGAACCTGACTTTGGATCCCTAGCATCTCTGCCCACATACCAGATGCAACACTTGAGTGCATCCTTCACACCAGTGCTGGAACTATGGGAGAGGACACACACAACACAGGTTGAGTCCTTGGCCACTTAGTCTAGTCAGTCAATGAGCTCCCGGTTCAGGCAGTGACCTCGTGGCTAAAAATGACACACAATCTGCACTAAGTGCACAATGACAGAGGAAGACACCTGCCATCAACCTTTAGGCTCCATACATGCACACACAGGCCAAGGATACCAACAGGACAAAGTAAAATTTGAACTGGTACTCAATACTCAAATTGTTCTAGAAAAACAAACTTAGGAATTCATTTTTTGCCTTAAAATACTAACTTAAAAGGAATCACAAGGTTGAAAAGGTGTTCTCAAGACTACTAGTCAAAAGGAATGCAAGCAAGTATGGTGAATACCAACTGATAATTCCTCTTACCTAGCTACACCAGCTGAGAGCTCAGGTACCACCACCCTTCGGCTCCAAGCAACAAGGTCTCGCTCTGTGGCGATTTCACTTCTCGGGCATTGCTGTGCATCTGTCGCACACCTTCAATCTGCCCACTGCGCCTCAACCCGACATTTGGTGGCGAATGCACTTCGGAGGGAGAACTTACAGAGCCTACAAGGGGGTAAATCAATGTGGTTGAAGTTCTGCTTAGACAGTCACCTCACTTATTTACAACCAAAAGATTAGTATTTTCTTCCACACAAAGCTTTTACAGCAAATGATTGAACTACCACCATCATGAGCAAAACCACAGGCAAAAGTTTAATGAAAACAGAAATGTGGCTATTCAACTGATTGGATAAATTAATAAATCATAATTATGGAGTGTTAAGTTCAGGTACTGCAAGTACAAAATCGTTACTTTAAAAAATATCTCTAGTCTTTTGGAATTAAAAAGAGTCTAAGGGCATTTATGACTCACAAATTTAACTTTTCTCTTAACATTAAATAGACAACACATAAGAGTGAGGAACTAAAACTTTGACTTTTACTGTATTTTGAAAACAATATAAGCAGCTGATTTTTCATATTTACTGTAAGATCACTTGCCCAGAAGGAATAAAGCACTGGCTTCTATCAAAGCATTGAGGAAGTAGGGTGGTGGTGAATAAAATCTTACTTCTAATGTTTACTTTAGGAATATGGACTATCCATATTTTAAAAATTCACCTTTAATGTATAGCCATGTATTTATTCTTCAAAAACGTAATCTTTTGGTAGCTTTTTCATTTTTATGGCTATATTATTACTGTTTAGTCACCGCTCTACTGCTGGAGAGTAGATAGTCTCAGTTTCTCCAAGTACTATCTCAGCTTACCTCTGTTTAACGGCTGGGATTACTGACACCTGCTTCACCAGAACGCCTCAGGTCTTGTTCTGCTGTAGTCTTTGAATCATGCTGTCTAGAGGACTGATATCCTGGTTTGCTTGCTGGCTTAAAACTTGGTTCAATCCTATGCAATATTATAGAAAATACTAATCAGTCTCACAGAAGTCCATAATTAAATAAAAGACTTAAATGATTAACTATAATTGATAGGAAAGAAAGAAAAGATAACCTCCATAACCTATTTTTAATTTACAAAAGGAATGATGAGAAGGATGACTTCATATTGTTTATGTTTATGAGCATTCACGATCCTAATGGAAACCAAATTAGTTTCCATTATACAATTGAAAAAACAAACACTCAAAGTCATACATCTAGGAAGAAGCCAAAGTAGAATTTCCTATTTACTCTGAATTTCTGACAACTGTCTCATTAATTCAGCAAACTCTTGGTTGTCTACTATGTGCCTGAGAATATGCCTGTTACTAGAGATCCAGTGACAAATCAGATCAAGATCTTTGTCCTACAGCAAACTACCCACCCTGATTGGGCATTCAACAATAAGCTTGCAGATAAATGCAGAATGTGAAAGATGTAAAAAAAAAATAAGGTAAAAAGAAAGAAAAACAGGAACTAAAAGACAGCTATGGTAAGCCAGAAGTTAGAGCAGCCTCTTGGAGAAGGCGCATTTGAATGGAAGCTTAGGTTAAGCATGTTATGAACCCGTCAGATCAGTGCTTGGATATATACAGGAATTTCGTGTATTTAGCCCAACCTACTTATTAACACCTCCTATTCACACTAGTCATATAAACACTTGACTTCTCTTTGTTCTTTGAAATTTCATCATATAAAGATACATACGATACTTTGTTTTCACTGTGAAATTTTTCTAAAATTCCCTTGAAAGAATAAGCTGTTTCCCTCTTTCAGGTCCTTATCAATCTTCTATCTTAGTACATAGGCAAATATGGAATATAAAAGTTATCTTGATAAGTTAATTCTTAAATCTAGCATAAACTGAAGCACATAAAAATGTTCAATCTTGGGGCTAGAGAGAATATAGCCCAGCAGTTAAGAACTTGTGCTAGTCTTGCAGAGGATCCCAGTTCAATTCCCAGCATCCACATGAGGCAGCTTACAACTACTTTTGTTAACTCCAACGCCTTGGAGATTGGACACAGGCAACCACACACCAGCCCAACTCCCCTACACAGACACAATTAAAAATAAAATCAATCTTTTTGAAAAGTTAAATCTTGAAGATAGAATGAAAAAAATCAAGAACATTTACTAATGTAAGATTTATGAAACTACTTCCATTAAACTAACAAGTGGAATAATTAACATTAGGTGTACATGGGTATATTATGAGTAAAGGTCAGAATTTTAGAGTAGACATAAATTGTAAAGAGACTACCCAAAGAATATTCTGAAATGAAGTAACAATAAGAGAAGTCTAGAAAAGAAAATACCATGTATTACTTGATATATTTTTTACATGAGAATACTCTAATTAAATATGAAAAATAAAATGACTAGGTCATACAGCTTAAAAAGCAGAGAAAGATAGAGCTAAAGTCAAATTATCTACACTCAATTTCCTAATTTGCTACTAGATCATATTTCAATGTTGATTAATAATTTGGTATAGCCTCCTTATGTTTACAATTAAAGAAATACATTTAGGTATCAATATAACAAAACTACACTCAAATCAATTTATTATTACAATAGGCTACATCTAGTTTTACTTATCTTTCCAGTATTTAGCAAATAATTTTCAAAATCCTAAATTTACAAATAGTAATGATGCTAATATTTTTCTTAAAACACTTGGTTTTGTTCTTTTTTGTATTAAGTACTTTTGTATTTCAGAATACCAAAATAATGACAATTTTGAGATCTAGAAAAATTGAAAAACAATACTAAGAGTTGGAATTACACTGAAATTTCTTTTATGAATCATTGTTAAATAACTGCTACCAATCTTGGTTTCAAGATCCGCCATTTTATACTTCTGTTATTGCTTTGACCTGGAGTGCTTCTCCCAGACACGTGCTCTGAAAGCTCACCCTCCAGTCTGTGGTGCTCTACTGAAAATTGTGGGCCTTGCTGCGGAAGTGTGAGTAACAGTGGTTAACGGTCACACCCTCCCTGCATTAGTCAGTCTCCCCTCTGCTTGCCAATGAACAACTCTCCCTCTCCATGACGGAGCTGCTCCACTTTACTCTTCCTGCTTCACTTGCTACTGTAGGGTATTCTTTCGCAAAGATAAAGATACCTAGCACTACATCTAAAGCAGCAACAGAATAGGGCATATGGTAATGTTTATATGACAAACTGTAAAATCTGTTTCCAAATAATGCAATAATAATTATCTATGAAAGCTTTATATAAGATGTAAAATGGAAGAAAAGTACAATTATAATAACATTGATATTTAAAGAATAAATCTTCTTTAATTTCTTGTGCATTAAAACCCTTGATAAGGAAATTATTTTGAGACCTGAGAAAAAACTAATCCTTGCCAGTTGTACTCCAAGATATTCCATGCATCCTCATTAATTTTAATTCCATGAATGGTACTTCTCTAGTACTGAAACTTCTAGAATATGAATATGACTAGTTATCAACAGTAGCTTTCTCAGCTTCTGTGAGTATGCTAAGAAACATTAGTTTGAACTTATGTATTAAATATACAAGCCCACTCTAAAAGTGGCAATGGAGGCAATTCTCTGAATACTTTTTTTTTTTTAACCATCCATCACGGGGGACTGTCTAATTTAAGAACCAGCACTTTCTATCTAATATGTCATCTTTATTTCAATTTTACAACCCAATCTTATAGCTTGCTGTATCACATTTTGAGTCTTCGGTTCTATTTATAGGACCTAAACTCATACTTCATTCGGCACACAATCTATTCAGAAGCTCTGTCCATTACAATATAGTGTAAAACCTGTATGTATATTCACAAATATTCTTTTTATTCTATATCATTCCTAATGACAAAACTGGTTTAATCTTTAGAGGTTCTTTATTACCTTCACTTAATAACTCAGTCAATGCTACACTTGTCGAATAGGGAAAAAAGAGTCTGCACACCTTGTCTACATTCTAACTACCACTCAACTCTTCAGCTCATCTCACCTCAACATTCCATGACTTTTCAGAAGCAGCTCTCTGCATTTTTCAGCCCTATCTTCTCATAAACCTTAAAAGTTGATCACTTCTAAACACGTCTTTTAATCCCAGCACCCAAAGAGAAGAGGCAGAAGGATTTCTGTTCATTCAAGACCAACTTGGATTAACATAATGATGGTCAGGCCAGATGGCCCTACAGAATAAAACCCTGCCTCAAATTTAAAAAAAAAAAAAAGTGATCAACTCTTTAAATATGTACTCCAACATGAATAGTCATTCCAGTTTTAGATTTTTCTCGCTGTTATTAATTTACTAATATCAATCATAATTACAACTATGTTGTTTAAAACTGTTAATTAAACTTTGTGACTAAGTTTTTGACAGCATGGATCATGTCTAATTTCCTACTAAATATTCAAAGCTTAGTAGGTCAGGATAAAAGAAGGTTTTCAATTAATGTTTGTTAAATGAATAAATGATTTCATTTATGATGATCCTAGTAATCCCTTGAGGTTGGAAAACTGCTATGAAACAAAATTATTAGTTAAAATCTCCAATGTTTTAATTATCTTGTATGTTTATATTTTATTAGAAGAATTTCATTTGTTCAAAACAAGGTGTAAAAAGTTTTAGAATCTGTAAGAAATTAGACACCTATGAAAATGATGCCTACCTGAAGAAGTGACTCCCATTTGAGGATGAGCTGCTCCTCCCTACAATTTTCACGACCTGGAACTAATCTCTGGTATCTTGAAGATGAGGATTTCCGTCAACATCAACCAGAAAAGGGAGGCATGAGATGAGGTGCCTGCTGAGTCTGCTCATCTAATACAAAATTGTTGGCATCACGAATAAGGGGCCGATAATCACTATGAAAAACATCTGATCTGCTATCTGTAAAAAAAAAAAAAAAGTCCATAAAATATGGGAAAAATAAAATTGTGAAAAAAATTGATAAAATTTCTAATAAAAGCCTAACACTATACTATAGATTATGGTATTTCACATCTACTTTAAAAGAACAAAATGGGACTGGGATTTAATTTCAGCAGCTATGGCATGTTTAATCTCCAGAATTAAAAGGAAGGATTGAAGGAACCAAAGAATTTTCTATTCTTAAATCATTTTAAGCATATTTCTATATTCATCATTGTACAGTGTAAGAAAATCTGCTGTTTTCTCTGTAAACAAGGGTGGCATGTCATATACATTAAAAAAAGAACCCATCATTAAAAATAAGCTTTTTAGTTTAAATGTAAGTAAAATTACATCTAGGCATAAAACATCGAATGATACTTTTACTTTCACTGATACTATGCTCTTTTTTAAATCTTTAGGCATGTGATATTTTTGGGGAATTGAACACAGAGTCCCAAACATGCTATATACTACACTCCAAGCCTCAAGACTTAAAATACTAACATAATGAAAAAGAAAGCACTGATTCTAGAGTACTTTCAATAACGTAAAATTATGAACTCAGCCCTGATAGATATACAACTTCAAATTTTCATTGGTTAATTTACAATGTTTTAAACTAAATTGTAAATTATTCATTTATTATGCTACAAACAAAACATTTACTTATTTTAACCACTAGTCCTGAAGAATATTTAGCAACAAAACATTAGCGGATCACACAGTCTGAGAATCACATGAAAGCTAAAGAATTATACCTTACATAAATATATATTACCTATATAATCATTTCACTTAATTTGAAAAGCCCTTTTATGGGCACCATTCTTCTATTGAAAGTTAATTTATCCCAATTTAAGAATTCAAATCTAGATTGTTCTAACAAGATATGTAAAAAGTTATTCCTTCGGAACTAATTATAATTACTATATATTATATAGAAAAGTATAATTTTATAGAGGTACAAATGTCTTTACACTGCTTTCTAAAAGCAAGTCTCTATACTGTTTAGGATATGATTCTTTGAGCTGATTTTAAAGATCATTTTTAATTATGTGTAGGGTTGCATGCATATGTGTGTGTATGTGTGTATTTACATATGGGTATGCACTCTTGAGTGTAGGTGTCCACAGGGGCTAGAGGCATCAAATCCCCTGGCACAGGAGCTACATATATATGGTTTTGAGCTGCCTGCCATGAGTTCTGGGAACCAAGCTCAGCTCCTCTGAAAGACATTAAGTGCTCTTAACGACTGAGCATCTCTCCAGCTCCAAGCTTTCTATTTCTAAAAATGTGCATTCTCACCCACAACTAAGAAAAATACATAACCCCTAAACACCCATGACAGGAAAACAATGCATGCTTATCATACTCTACCTTGTCATACTTGCTACTGGACCCAAAACCAAAAATTAAAAAGATGTCCATGAGAGTCTGTACATGCAAAGTGCTGACCATCAGGGAGCATTGCAGTCAAACACGGCACCATGTCCTTGGCCTTCAATCTGAAAACATATTTAACCAAAAATCAGAAAACCGTCATTAAAATAATAAAGAGCTGGTCCTACGTTACTACATTTTTATAATGGAAAGATTTAAAAGTATACATACATCCTGATAAAGGGAAGATTAAGTATAACAGAGTACAGTAAAATTGTTGAAAATTCATGAAAACTTTCAGATTAACAGCATTGAAAAAGAAAGAATCCTAGTTACAAAGCAGACACAATTCAGAAAAAAAAATACACAGATTGCCCCCCCACCCAGAGAATTCTACTTCACATTTTAACCCAGATTAAAACATAAATGAACCATACATTCCATCTATTTCCATTCATTCCTGCCTTTTCTGTAAAGGCTAAGAACATGGAGCAACGGTAGCAATTTCTTTTGTAACACTCAGAAGTACTAGCCAGAGATCACTGCTTACAAGACACTAAATTTCATTCGTTTTGGTTTAAAAAAAAAAAAAATTCCCTGGTGGACTCATCTTTTAATGGTGAATTTTAAAGGTTAAAGAAAAGGGTTTTTTACCTGATAATTGTTTTCTGTTTTCCGTTCCATTAATCCAGAACGAATGGATTTCTCCCTGCAACCTGTCAATCAAACAGAGGTGGCCAATCACCACTCTGATTTTTTTGCTCTCAGTGCTTCTTCAGACTATGTTCCAGTTGAAAACTTCTTTAGCAGTGCTCTGAAAGAGGTAAAAATTCTACCCTATCTAAAGCACATCTAGGGACTGAATTTCAGAAACATCTAAAATAGGGAGTTGACTCCCAAACAAATAATAACTAATGGATGATGATTTTCAACAACTGTGATTGGATTTCTGGATTAGCAGAATCGGAACACACACATTATCAGGTAAGAAATACCTCCTTTCTGTTCCGGTATCCACTGATCTAGAACAAACTGAACTTGACTGCTTATAAACTAGGAAATGCTTGGATAGAAAGAAGTGGTAACTTTGAGTATTAAAAATTTGGCAGAAAGGCAGATTTAAATGCAGAAGAGCCACTGATAGCTCAAGAAAAATAAGTACTTCAGTCAAAAGAGAAAGCACCACTCTAAAATTCAGACAATAGGATGGTCTCAAAAAGACAACTAACTTTGCCTTTTGATCTCTGAAGGTTAAAAAAATATGTATCTAGATAGATATAGATATGATACTTATTATTGATATCCCAGATGATGACAACAGAAAAGAAAGCAGCTCTCCATAAAATTATTAAAGAAAACAAGTAAGCTTTCCTAATGCTAATATATAAAGAACTTACCACATAAAAGAAATGAATCATTAATGACATAGGATAGTTTCTTGGGTGTAAAGAAACTTGAAGGCAAGATAGCAGAGGAAGGTACCGCTTTGAAAAACTTCAAAAACAAGAAAGGACAGAACTACTTTCTCCATAGTAGTCTAGGACATTAGCCATACAGCATATGCCAGAACTGAAAGACTGTAAGTAGAAACGTCACGATTCACATTTTAAATGTTCAGTACTCTTACAGGCAAATAAATGCTATACAAGTTTACAAGTAACTAACCACATGAACAAGAATAAAAAAAAATCTCTGAATGTCTAAGCCATGAGTAAGATGTTTTGGTCATCAGTTCACTCAAAAAGTTCCAAAAGGAAAAAGGCAAAGATTTTATAAATGCTTCTGGAGCTTCACTTTTATATAATACGTCTAAGTTTCTAGTTTTAAGCTACAATAGTATAAGGAAGAGATGTGAGTGTAGTTACAGTTAGCAACAACAAAGGAAACCTTCATGAGCATGGCATCCTCTCTGGATGTCTTAGTCATCATGCACTACATTTAATTTGGTGGCGGGGTGGTGTGGGGGTTACTCAAGTTTACATGCATGCTATCTATCAATGTGCTCATATTTACAGTTAGTAGATGCCCAGAGAAATATTTTGGCTGAACTGGAACTTATAAAGCTCTAAAATGACAATCATACAAGATCTCTGTGTCCTACAAACACAGTATCTGAAAAGCCATTGCGGCCAGGCATTTTGCAGAAGAGTTCCTGCAGGAAGGCCTGAAGAGTCTAACGTGAAAAGCTGTGAAAGAATACATGGATTGTGTTAGAGACCCAAGGATGCTGGAGATGACAAAGGAGTGGGTTTTATCACTAAAGGAAGTTACCAACAGGGAATGTAGGGAGTAGTACCAGTCCAAGAGGAGAACTGTGTTGTAGTCAATAGAGCTCAAAGAACAGAACCTAAGCTCTCTGACATGAAGACATGGGCACTCTGAACTTCAGAATTTTGCCCTTCTGGGTTTAAGTCTTGCTAAACCCGGATTCTCCTTTGGAATGGTATTGTATATTTTGTGCCATTTCACGCTGGAGTATATAATTATTTGCTTTTTTTTTTTATTTTTACAGGGAGTTAAATTAGTTGTTCTGAGTCTCAAAAGAGACTTTGGACTTTTAAACAGTCTTGAAAGTGAAAGACTCTGGGACTTCTAAGTTGGACTAAATGAATTTTGTTTTGTGATATAACAAGTCTATGGAGGACACGGAGTGGAATGTGGTGATCTGAATGAAAATGATTCCCACAGGCTCATGTTTCAATATGTAATTCCCAGTTAGTGTAACTGGGAAGGATTAAGATGTGTGGCCTTGTTGGAGGAGGTGTGTCACTGGGCGTGGGCTTTAGGGTATCAAAATTCAATGCCACTCCCAGATAGTTTCTTTGTCTGTCTTCCTCGCCCTCTCTCCTTCCCTCACCCTCTCTCTGCCTCATGCTTGTGGATATGTCAGCTCTGAGCTTCTGTCCAGCACCATTCCTCCCTGCCTGCTGCCAAGCTCCCTGTCAGGATGGTCAAAACCTCACCCTCTCAAACTCTAAGTCATCATTAACTGCTTTCTTTTTTACACTGTTTAGGTCATGGACATTTATCACAGTAATAGAAAATTAATGAAGAGACTATCCTACTCGCATCGTTTTGTATTGTGTATTATGACTGACAAGTCAACAAGGAGAAAAAAACAATACTCTCTGAAAAGGATTTTACCTTTTAAACCAGTTAAGTGATTTTAAATGAAAGTTTGAATGTATATGTATAACTAGGAAGCAATGAATCTTAAAAAAATTAATAAAAACAAAAAACTATTTGTAAAGAAATTATATATATACATATATAAAATAATATATATATATATATATACATATATTAAAGAATATGAGGTCTATGTTCTACCTAACAAAACTAATGAGTAAATAAAAAAATGCATATGATTCATACTATTTATTTCATGTTATAATAAAATAGTTACACAAAACAAAGCAGTGACAAAATTTTAAAGCCAAGCAAGATTTCTTCCAGGTGAACTATTCCTCTAGTATGCAAATATTAAGACCATAAAACAAAAATCCTACATATTAAACAACAGTAAAAAATAGCTAATAAAAGACATTTCAGCATTACTATATTCTACTTTTTAAAAGTAGAAGATGAAGCTTAAAATAGTGTCCTCCTGATTAGAAAATTCTATGTGACTAAGTCCTAGAAGTATTTTTAGAAAATGTATGTTAAACCCTTGTCAAGAGAACTGGAAGACTAAGAAGAACTCTGCTAGAACTGGGGAAGTAATCATCTCCTAGCTCTGCTGAAGAATGAGCAGTGAAACAGCTGGTGAGAATCCTACTCTAGTCCTAAAATCATGAGGACCCAGGAAGGTTATTCAAAGACCTAGACAAATCCCAACATGAATTATATCAGAAGGACTAAAATACAGACTAAAAGTATGAGGTCTAATACGTTAGTGAGGAAGGCTGACCAACTGGAATGAAAAACACATACTTCTAGAAGACCTCAAAACAAACACAGAGATGAAATACCTTATGCAAAACCACCCTATTAAAGAAGTATGCCAATTCTATGACCAGCGCCACTTCGCTTTCTCATTGAATTTTTTTTTTTCTTTAAATGTACAACTAGTTGGAAGGGACCACTTGCACTTGAGCTAGAAAACATTCCAATAACTTCTTTAGGACATATCCTAAATATTAAATAGCAGAGAGAATATATGTTTAGAAAAACCTCTTGTGTATAAAGAACCTTTAAAATTAGGCAACACTGGGAAAAATAAAAAATGAATACTGCATGGGCCAGTGGTGAGTCAGTGGGTAAAGGGGCTTGACATCAAGCCTGAAGACCTGAGTTCACTCCCTGAGATCAACATGGTGGAAGATTAAAAATCAACTCCACAAAGTTGTCCTCTGACCTTCACCTACACATCTATCCACACAAATGTAATAATAAAAACTAGTTTTAAGAAATTCATTCAATATACTGAACATACCTTCCAATCATTCCTGTAGCTTAAACCAAGATAATGTATTAACAGATTATCCATATTCTATTCATCTAGTAACTTTCTAAACACCTTAAAAGGTTGTCACTGTTTTTTAATACTGAAATTTCTTTAATGTATGGTAAGGTAACTACATATAAAGTAAAAATAGCTATTAAAAGAAATTTGTACCAAAGACAAAATTGCAATATGCTATGGATAAACTAGTGAATCAACTATTACATAAATAGAAACAATGTATTATATAAGAATGATTTTGAAGACTCAGCTCTAGAAATTCATCAAAATAAAAATAAATAAGCCAGCTCCAAGTATAATGGAATTCTCCTTCTCCCAACTCTCTGAAAATAAAATGAGGGCTAAGACACCTTAGGGATTTTGATGTCTTCTGTCCATTCTGCGAACAGGAGCATTTAAAAAGGCTAATTCTGCCGGGCGGTGGTGGCGCACGCCTTTAATCCCAGCACTCGGGAGGCAGAGCCAGCGGATCTCTGTGAGTTCGAGGCCAGCCTGGGCTACCAAGTGAGCTCCAGAAAGGCGCAAAGCTACACAGAGAAACCCTGTCTCGAAAAAAACCAAAAAAAAAAAAAAAAAAAAAAAAAAAAAAAAAAAAAAGGTTAATTCTAAACTCTCTATACCACTCTCTACCTCTACCAAGAAACAATTCCGTTCTGAACTCCTAGACCCTCTAGTCACAGCATCTCCAAATGTTGGCTGGACAGTTCCACAATAGGAAATCCACAGGAAATAAACATGGAACGAACTTTTAAAAAATCTGTTCTCTCTACCTTGAACTTCTGTTAATAATGCCATCACTGTCAGAGTACCTCAGGCTTAACTACCTGAATGCATGTACTAGATCTTTCCTCCATGTCACTCCCCAGCCATCTATCATTCAGAGAAAAAAACAAGTGTTACATAACTTTTCATTCATAAATTTCCTACTTACTACCTATCAATTTTTTCATCTTTAAATAACTAAACTAGCCTCCCTACATCTACTTAATTTCATACTTGAAATATGACTCCTTCCAACAAAAACTACTGTTACATTGGTTTGGGGGCTGTGTTTATGTATGTATTTATGAAAACCACTAGAATGTTTCACTATTTCAAGATCACTTGAGGCTATTGTTAAACCCTTTCGTTGTGGTTTCAGCTCACTACCTATTATTTATAAGTCTATTACAAAATTCCTACATTATTTTATCAACACTTATTTTTTTAACTTATTTATGTATATGAGTGTACTATCAATGTTGTATCAGAAGAGGGCATCAGATCCCACTACAGATGGTTGTGAAGCCACCATGTGGTTTGCTGGGAGTTGAACTCAGGACCTCTGGACAAGCAGTCAATGCTCTTAACCACTAAGTCATCTCTCCAGTCCAATACTTATTTCTTATACTGTTCCTCTTATTAATGATTCTTTCTTACTGACTTTATATTTATTTAACCTTTCACACAGAGTTCCAATTCATTCTCATAAACAAAATTTGGATCATCCCACCTGAACTGACCACTGTATCTTCAGATATAGCAACTGTTTGTTCTAATTTGTCTTGCTATTTGGCATCAATATTTATCATTTCAAGCATGTTTAGTTCTTCAAGTTAACTGTTAACACAGCCATGTCTTTATCATTCTGGGGGCACTGATATTTTATAATCACAACATACATTACTTAAATATTTGCTAATAAAAATGCCTTCAATTTCATTTTTACGTCATATATATATACATACTTCTTATTAATTTTCAAATCCAGAGATAATGGTTAGCAGATAAAAAAAGAGCACTATGCAAGTTGCTCAACAGTATGACAAACTGAAAACTAATTTTTATGTCAATTAAAAACTAATATATGATATTTTTGTACCAATACAAAGATGAAAGAGAGAAGAATCAATCTAAGAGCCTGAGAAACTGGAAAATAATAGTTATAGATACTGAGAAAAGTGAAGGTAATTCTATACTCAGACAATGGAACAGAAACTAAAGCATTCAGAATGTTTTACACAGACACTGTAGATGTGATACTACCTTACTAGACAGCGAGAGGAATGGAGAATGAAAGGGGGCGGGGGAACAAATCTGAATTCCCAATTTCCAAGTGGTTAACATGATAAGCTACAACTATTTTCAGCTTTTCACTTTCCTAGATACACACAACTACAATTACCTAAAACAAAATCACACTGAGAACATGCTAATATCAGAAATAGGCATTTGCAAAAATCCTGAGTGGTTTTTTTGGCAGCCTCTACTCATTTGGAATGTTGCAAGGAGAAATACATTGTTCTGGATTAGTGGACACTGGAACATTTTTAAAAGACTCTTTAAGTAAAGAATGGTTAAGAGAACAATTATAAATAAAGAAAACTTTATTAAACAAAATCTCTTAATTGGAATCTACCCACGGAACAACAAGCAAAGCAGATTATCAACTCAGTAAAAAAAAAAAAGCATTTGCTAATTAGACATACTGTATTTTCTTTAATTAAAATAAAAACCAGATAAGAGAGCAACAAACTACAGCTTTGAATAACCTGACAAAATTTAGAAAAATACAGAGTAAAACCAGTGATGACTAAGAGATGTGAAGAGCAACGAGATAAAGCGAGGGAGCAAAGACAAGAAAAATCTAGTAAAGGGCATGCAAATGCCACTCTGAGCACTGTTAACTTAATATTATACTATTTGTACAATCTATACATTTAATGTACACTAGCACTAAGAAATGTAAAAGAAATTTTAATCTATAAAATTAAAATCCATTTGTAAATTTGTTAATTCTTATTATACTGTATGACAGTTTAATGGAAAAAGGGAGACCAAAACCAACTCTTGTATTCCTTTTTTTTTTTAAAGGCCCATTTAAGTTTCTAGTAAGCTTTTAACCTACCTAATTCTTTCTAGGATTGTAAATGACACAAATTTTAGTACAAAGAGTATGCAGCACACATTTTCAAGTTATTCCAATAAACAACTACTTTTAAGTATTTAATTGGCATTTAGACAATGTAGTTTCAAAAAACTCAACAAAAGTAACAATTGTTTTATTCATGTCAATGCCAAGCAAAAACTGGGTTTTAAGCTATACATATTGGTTTTGAGTATATATAATATACACTATATGCTTTAATAAACTGCCCAAATATATAGCATTTTCTCTTGATTACTTAGATTATGCAAGGGCTGTTCACTTGAACATTAAGTACTAACATAGTTTCAAAACTTACTAGACAAGAATAAAGTACAAAGTCTAGAAACTCAGTAATTTTTTTTTGAGGATATGTCTTAATATGTTGTTGACTTCTTTACAATACTCTCTTTAGTTTCTTCTCTAGAAGGAAGAGGAAGAATAAATAGGAAAGCGTGAGGGGAAGGAGAGGAATAAAGGTTGTTTTCTACAAATGTGATGAGACAACAGAGTAGAGAAGATGAGAGGAATGTGTTTTAGCCCTTCACTAAGCATGTTACTTATTCTATTCTGTATATCTCATAATTAACAGAAACAAACCCAGAGCCTGCCTGCCAACTGTTTTAATCATTCTGGTCCTCTGAAAAGAAGTGCTAGCAATAACAAGACGTTACCCCATTTTTATTTTCAGAAATATGGCAGGCTGAGAATTCAGTTATATACTTGAAGTAATCAATAGATTATTTAATAAAAGAAACCTATGGTTCTTATCCAAACCTATTGTTTTGTTACAAATTTAAATAGTCTAATAAGGCCAAGAATTTTGAAAGTTTTAGTTTAATAGAAGAGCTTACTTGAATGCTGATATTATTGGTTCTATTAAATAGTCTCTTAAATATTTAGCTATTGAAGTTTATTAAAATATGATTATCAAGTATATACATTTAAAAATTTAACTTTTCACATGAACTTTAATAATACAGGATTTACTTCTTATTTTAAGAACAGACTTCTAATTTTCCTAATTGGTAAAGTATAGAAAATGTAAAGCTATCCATAACATTGAATTACTTTTAATTAATTTTTTATCTTTCAAAATTATAATATATATTTAGACATGAATCAAATTATTCAGAAAACAGAGACTAATGCAGAAAACATATTCTAAAAATATGCTTAATACTATGGATGGGTAGTGTAGACTGAGCCCAGTACCTTGTGCATGTTAGGTAATTTACTTCAGCATTGGAGCTACATCCCAGCCCAGC
Source organism: Peromyscus leucopus (assembly GCF_004664715.2). Classification (NCBI taxonomy): domain Eukaryota; kingdom Metazoa; phylum Chordata; class Mammalia; order Rodentia; family Cricetidae; genus Peromyscus; species Peromyscus leucopus. The sequence continues at coordinate 12,131 of NW_023505355.1, read as the reverse complement.
CCTAACATTTATTTTTAAGTATTTGTATATTTTAAAGACTCATTCTTTTAAAGCATAGCATTCTTTCCTTATTTTCTAGCTGTTGGTCCAATTTACTTATTCATTTTATAATGAGTGAATTTACTCATTTTATAAGCTTCCAATTTTTAAAATTCTTTAAAATACTATATAAGCATTCAGCATTTCTAAGACTAAATTGGGAGTATCTGAGGATTATTCATTCTCAAATTTTACAAAGGATGACTAGACATGAAACCAATGCTCACAAATATTTACAAATACCAACTGTGATTTAGGATGAGAAGTACAACACACATCAGAGATTGCGTTAGGACTCATCAAAGCTTTGTTGTATTTAACAACTCTGATTAGTTACAACAAAGCCAAACAGCTAAACTGAGGCCACAACTCAACACTGGTATGAGTGAACAGTAAGACCATCAGCTTCTATCTCATTCAAACTGTTTTTATCTTTTGCAGTGTTGGATGCTTTTTTCTGCCATCAGCCATTAAATAAAAAGAACAGGCAATGAGTGAACAGAAAAGACCAAAAGAAGTATGGAAGTCACAGAATTGCCAAAGACTGTGCAATAAAGATCAACAAAGCAAAATGCAGATTTATCATTTGTTAATTATTATCTAGACCATCCACTAGCTGGTTAATGGTAGTTGTTACACTGATATGATAATTTTAAGCTATTGCATGATATATTTATATTAAACACAATTGTAATAGTCTTATAACTGAATATTTTTATATATGTGTGATAGCAAACTGGTAAGTTTTGTAAATTGACACTTTCTATGAACTAGAAATAAATTTACCTTTATGAAAGATTTTCATAAGCTACATTGTGTAGAGTTTGGTGTTACTGAATCATTAAAATCATTTTAAATTAGACCCTAAACAACATTAAAATAGTTATTCATTGTTGTTAGGCAGTGTATTGCTCTTTTTGTAAAGTATTTTTTTTTGTTTTCGTTTGAGAACTATATTACAAAATTTTTAACAGCTATTAGGCTTTATTTTGTCTTAAAGATTAGGGGAAATCTGCCCAATACTTAAACAAGATTATATTCCTTCTTTCCTTCTTTTACTTAAATGTGGTCTCAAATGCTAGCTGGTCTGACTATATTACTAACACCTTAACTTTGACTATCTTGTTATTCTAGTGAATCAGTATAGACCCTCATGTTCCAAATTTATTTTATATTGATTGTTTACAACAGATTCTGGGTTAAATAATTCCATAGGACGATCATAATCTAAAGTGCTACATATTTTGTGTAATGGTGGTGTTTTTCCACTTACTTGAGGAAAATTCCGTCAGTGTATTGTTTACTAAAATTTTTCATTTCTTTTGCTGTACCTTTGAATGTATTACTGGGGGACATAATTCGCACATTTAGACATGAGTGATAATCTTTACAGAAGTACCAGTGAGCATCCAGAAATTAATAAGAGAGTTCCAGATTTGATTTACTTAAAAACAAAAAAACCTCTACTATACAAGATCTTTATCACTACTACCCCTAATTTTTTCTAAATGGATGTCATTATTCACTTAGTCATAAGGTATAAAGTAAAACCAGTTCCTTACTTCAAATACTTTTATTGTAGGATCATAGGTAGATTCCTGTATTTATCTCTAGCAAATCGTAATAATGGGGGTATGCTGCATTGTGCCCCTGAATCGAAACTAAAGGCTAGCAAAGCTGAAATTATTCAGTTATTCACAGTGAAATATGCTCTTTTAACGATAATTCTTTTGTTATTTGCATTTATACTTTGCCTTTAATGACTTTGTTTTATCTAACAGGTAAAAGTAGGAATGTTTCTTTGTCTCCTTCATGTTGTGCCCCCTCAAATCGGGAAGGTTTTTTATGTAATTGTTGTCTGTATTTAGATCTTATTTACTGAAAGGGAGGGCAGTGTGTTGAGTATTTGTTAATAACATGTAATTGTATGTTCCAACATATGCCATTTAATAGCCATGTGGGGGAGAGCTTGAGCATAAATCTCGGCACATATCAATTTGACATTTAGAACTAACTAATTCTTTGGCCTTCAATTTTAAATTAAATTATCTATCATTATTGTTGTACCAGAAAAAAAAAAGGAAAGCAACAATGCCATGAGATCTTTATTTACCCTAGTTTTTCAAACATTTTCTATATTTTTTAATGATTTACTATCATGTTCATAGAACATAACTGCATTATCACAAATTTACTGCTTATAAGACACTATATTAGTTTAGATTCAGTAATTGGATAATTATTCTATTGTAGGACATACAGTAAGAATAAGGCATTACTTTGGATTCGTTTGGTAGTAGATCTCTATCAAATTCTCTACAGTATTAAAAGAAGTAATTACCCCCATGCTTTAAATAGATCGAACTTGTCTCTTGCTAGTCCCTTCCGTTTCCATTATGCAGCCAGAGGAACTGTAGTAAATGGGTTGGTCCGAACCAAACTCATCTTCTGACCCCTGATTTTGAAGTGCAAACCAGTTATAACTTAATTTACCAGGGATGCCTCGTTCTGAATCTTATTAATTGGTACTTTACTTCCCCATGTGCTTAAATAATGACTGCATATATAGCACTGCCCATGTTAGGTATTTTACTAACTCAGCTTATTATGCAATTCCATAACACAAAATAGGCATTTACATCTTTAGTATCTGTTGATTTTTTTTATTCATTCCATACCTATCAGTCATTACCTTAGAAGAGGTTTTGACAAGCGTATTGTTTTTTTATTTGAACCTTCTAAAGTCAGTCTAGCAATTTAAAGTGTGGTTTTGTTTCTCACCATTGACATGTTAGTTGAGGTATGATTCCAATTCAGCAGTCATTTATTAACTCGTTTTAACGTTTGTCTGTCGACTCAGCCTTTACTTTCATTTTTTGTTGTTTTGTTTTCCTTGTAGGATTTTTGGTGAAAAGGGCCAATTTTATTACCTGACATTATTAATAGGCAAATTATGTTTTTATCTTACACTTTTAGTTCAATACATGGTATTATTATAAATTACTGAACAGTTAAATGCAATTGCAGGTGTTTGATGGATTAGGAAATCCCAGTTTTGGTTTGGCTCCATGCTTATGGAACAGAGCCCTGGGGAAATCAATGCTTTACTATTATGGTCCAGACTGCTTTATACTACTGATCTTGTCACCTTTTACTGTTCTACCATTCTATCTTAACTGTGTGTTCTCTATCTACTGAGAACACTAAAGCAAGTGGGATATCAAAAACATTACAGGATTAAATTTCTGGTGAAGAAGCACTGGGTAAAATATCTTTGGCTTTAGTTGTTAGGTACTTGTTAATACATGCAGAGTTCGGCATCCCAGATTGCATAAAGGTCGGTGCACTGACTAGATCCGCAAGAGTGATGATGGGAGTTGGATCAGGTCCGGCTCTCTGTACAGTAGGTTCAGAGGTTCAATCACCGCATGAGATCATATCCCAACAACAAAGCTATGAATTAAGTACTTGGTTGCAACATTTTCATCTCCTTTATAAATGAATAAATATCATAGGTCTTATATTCAGCGGCAATGAGACAGTTCACAAAAATCAACACTGTTCACCTCCAAAAGTATTGAAGAAAAATAATGATCTTAACATGGTATACAACTTTATAAGCGAAGGTCATTCCAATCTGCAATTTATTAATAATCAATAAATCAAGCTCATCTCTTACCCTGCTGGACGAGTATAATATCAAATGCTTTTCCATTCTCTTCGTTTAAATTTGCCAAATTCGTGCTGTCCCATCACGACACCACTCACAACTGTAAAAAAAAAAAAAAAAAAAACAGTCCAATCTGTCAAGGGCGGGTAAGATCATCAAAATGTACTTTTCCCAAAATTTTCTTTTTAAAGGACATCTTATTTATAAAAATTATTCCAATATAATAAAAATGATTATCTCTGTCTCCATAAATCTAAGAATCCCAAAACTTTATGAGATAAGACATTTTAATAGGTCATCAACACTAATAAATACTCAAAATGATTTAAGACCACTTAACAAAAGAATTATATTTTCCAATGGGAAAAAAATTGTTCCTCAGTATCAAAATCTTGATTTGTTCTATCAAGATACCAAGAAGTACTTCATTTTCTTTTAAATCCAGAAACAGAGAATATTTACAGAAAGCCATCTTTTTAAAACTAAGATGTCAAATGTAATGTGATCATTTCCAGTTTTTATCAAAGGCTTCTCTTTCTGATAGATAGGAAGACATATGTATGGATAAAACAAAAGAAAACAACAATAAAAACCCTTCCTGTTAGAAAAATATCCAAAAACTAACTGTGGCAAATTGCGTAAGGCAGCTATATTTTTTTCTTCAAGAATGAATAACTTCTACACAACTTGAAATCTGACTACAATTATCTTTATCTTCTAACTTTAAGTTCATCAATTAGACAAATTGAAGTTGCATTAAATTAGACAAATATTTTTACTGCTACTAGTGTTGGAAAACTGGATACTAACTTTGTCCTGTACAAAGAGAAAAACATACAGCAAAAGTTCAGTACAAACTTGATTCACTGAGACTGTACCATTAGATCTTTCACAAATACTCACAGTATGAAACTCCAATTCTGATATTTTCTCTGCTGACCTGATCCAAATAAACTCTTTAATTGGTCAGTCTTCAGGCCAAAACTTCACTTTGAGAAACAGCATTCTAAATAAAACACAACTTACATGTGATCACGAACTACACTTTGCTAGTTTCTTTGTCCATTTTAGCATAGCACATTTTAACTACTTTGCCAACTCACTCAGTAATGTGCCCACACCAACTCTGCAATAATACGGCCTGTTCCCAAAGTTCACTTATGAGCATACTATAGCATATAATTTTACTTTAAAATCACTATTTGTATGACAATTTTATTCATCTTGAGGCAATACTCTAACACAAGTGTAGACACACTGATTCCACTTAATGGGCCCTTAAAAACAACACTGTAGCTTTAGAAAAAAGCCATGATCCACAGTATGGAAAAAACAAACTTCCTATGAAGAACCTAGTTTGTCTTGGTGTTTACTCCTTTTACCCTAGTCAATACTGCTACCTAAGCTACCTAATAAAGAAAGGTAGATAAACAGTGGGAATTTCTTTCCAGGTCTTGAAGAATTGCGTTGGTATTTTGAATGGAATTGCACTGAATCTGTAGATTGCTTTTGGTGAAATTGCCATTTTTACTATGTTAGTCCTGCCTATCCATGAGCATGGGAGATCTTTCCATTTCTGATATCTTCTTCAATTTCTTTTTTCAGGGACTTAAAGTTCTTGTCATATTAGGTCATTTCTTGGTTGGTTACCTAAGTAAGTTTATATTATTTGTGTCTATTGCTGGGGGTAAAGGAGGGGGGGGGGGTGGGGGGGGGGGGGGGGGTCCGGGGCTGATTAAATAATGAAATTAAAAGGAACGTAGGACTGTAAAAAACATTACATAATTAAATAATTCGACCCTTACAATTTCTATTACCCTCATTTCTTTAATTCACTTTAAATACCTAGGTCATAAAACCTTCTGGTAATCATTTAAAATGCTACTGCAGAAGCTTAATTAGAACAAGACTCTGGAACAAAAATAAATACATCATTTTTTAAAATTTTTATTGATTTTATGGAACATCTTCAAAACCCATGAAACAAACCAGCTTTAAAATACTTTATCTGCAATGAGAGTATAAAGATTAATTCTTTAATCAGTCAACTTTGAAATCACTTATTCGTTCCTAATAGAGAAATATGGTATTTATGTGATTATATACACTAAATTCCAGCAAAGTTCAAATTATCAAAAATCAAATTGCCTAATTTGATTTTCATTCTTTTTTGCTTATTATCTCTAGTATAATGTATAGGAATACAATATATGCTGCAGCAGAAATACTTTTATAATTTTATCTCTTGAGAGGTGTTTTCTAATGCACAATTTTAAGTTGAAAATTAAAAGGGTAAACAATCATACCAGCACTGAATGAAGAACAGATCATCTGAACTCCAGGCCGAGGGCGCTCTGTAATTTTTGTAGGTCTTGGACTTTAATGAAAAAGAAAAACAATCATTAAAAAAAAAAATCTTATGAAACACAAGAAATAATCCCATTATTGATCTTGGAAAAAACATATGCTATCTTCCTAAAAACATCAAAAAATCAAAACATTATCAGCAGACTGTAAAATTCTAGAGATAAATTCCATAGTACATTCCCATACATACATCCATTAGTACATGGAACAATCCTAAAGTCACTATCATTCTAGAAGTGGAATCATATCCACTTTTGATGAACTTCAACAAATTTCATATAATAGAATAGCAACATACAAATATATAAGAAAATAAATTACTCCAAAAATGAATGCATTGACAAAAGAAAGTTTACCTCTGTAGTTTATATGCATTATATGACACTGTTATTTTGTTAATTGAGCTTTTCCTTTCTGATTAAAGTTATATGTGTTGCAGAATGTATGTGTGTGGCAGCCAGAAGCTGACACATGTCTTTCTCAATGACTCCACTCATTTTTGAGACAAAGTCTGCTAATATATTAGATCTCACAGATTGGCTAACCTAGATAGCCAGCAAGCCCTTGGATCCTAACTATCTCTGCTCCCTACTGTTCCCTAAGTCCCTGAGGTAACAGACGTGCTTTTATGTCCAGTTTTTTACAGGATTTCATGCCTGCATAGCAAGCAATTGACCAAGGGCCATCTCCCCAGCTCTTGTTCACCTTCTAATAGAACATGATAAAATAAGTCTTCCAAAGCACAAGAATTTATCCTTTATACTAAAGTAAATCTGAAGGCAATGTGACTCATGTCAACAATAAAATTCCTTCAAATAGCATGATCAACATAAAACAGATTATATTCAACTATATTTATATAGTTATAACAACACTATGTTTCAGATTACAATTTGACAAGTTTAAATGTTTACGTTGAAAAAATCAAACACGGATTTTAAATATGACAATAGTCTAATGCATGTAGCAAGTACAATATATGCTATGATATATTAATTTCATTTAAAACCCTATTTTTACCTATTTTTTTAATCAGAGAAGAAAATGATGTAATAATTAGGCTGTGTGTTATAGTACGCTATCTAATTTTATAATACACAACACTAAAATTTGAGCAGTTTTCAGTTTGTCCATTTAAGAAAAGATAATACAAAATAAATGATCCTTAATCCCAGCCCTTAGGAGCTGAAGAAGGATGACTATTCAAAGATGAGGCCAGCCTGGTTCCATGATGAGTTAAGGTCAACATGAGTTACAATGTGAAACCAAATTAAAAAAATGGCACAATAAAGCAAAGTACTACCTGGAAATAATTTTTTCAGAAGTGGTTTCAGCTATTAAACCATTTTACCTTTCTTTACTCGGTGTCCTTAATCAAAAGATTAACTCTTCTGCCACCCTGATTTGATAAACTAAAATTGAAAAAATTTAGATTGTATTTATTTTATTTGTATGAGTGTTCTACCTGTTACTTATGTGTTATTATGTCAAGTGTGTGCCTGATGTTTTAAAGGTCAGAACTGGCATCCGATATGTTCTAAGCGTTCTTAATTGCTGAGCCATCTTTCCACCTCTGCAAACCAAGACTGCAAACAAATACAGGGGAAAGCAACACTGTGAAGTGCTGCTGTAGAGTATTTGTATCTAACTTAATGTAGCATAATGAAACTTCATCTGTTTTCCTAATCTAAATAAAGACTAATGTTTACAGACTTAGTAATGCAATTTAAATTATTCTAAATATTAGCGGACAGCCTTGTCTTTTCCTGCATTTAGTGATATCGCTTTGCAGTTTCTCCGTTTAATTTGATGTTTGCTGTTGGCTGCTAAAAATTGCTTTTATTATGTTTAGAAATGTTCCTTATATTCCTGATCTTTCTAAGACCTTTATCATGAAGGGGTGTTGGATTTTGTCAAAGGCTTTTCGCATCTAAGGAGATGATCATGTGGTTTTTCTTTCAGTTTGTTTATATGTTGTATTACATTGACTGATTTTCGTATGTGAATTTCAGAACAAGACAAGCTGTCCCTCTCCATATATTATTCAATATAGTAATACGTTCTAGCTAGAGCAATAAGACAACAAAAGGGATCAAGGATACAAATTGGAAAGGAAGAAGTCAAACTTTTCACTATTTGCAGATGATATGATAGTATACATAAGTGACCAAAAAACTCTACGGGAACTCCTACAGCTGATAAACTCCTTCAGTTAAAGTGGGAAAAGATCAACTCAAAAAAAATAGTCCCTCCTATACACAATAATAAAAGGGCTGAGAAAGAATCAGAGAAACATCACCTTTACAATAGCCACAAATAATATAAAATACTTGGAAACACTAAATAGCATTAGCAACGCTATATGTTCTCAGCATAAAATTAAGCTACTGAGACAAAATTATACAGCCTACAGAAACTAGCAATAAACATATCCTTTAAGGAAACAACTGGTCCGGACAAAGATAACTAACAATCAATAAGTATGAGGGAAAAAAATTACAGCATAAAAAAAAATGGTGAGCAAAAACTGAAAGAAATTAGTGAAAATCAAAGCTTTATTCTGTTATTTAATCCAGTAAAAAATTAAATATATTCCCTTTGTTGATCTTTTAAACTTTCAACAATTAGCACAATTATTTTATGGAATAAAATAGAACTGACTTATTTTTAAGAGTTCCAGCATCCCAAAGCCAAAAGCAAATAGTGCCGTCTGCCCAGTAGAAGACAGGTATCTCTTTGAGCCACTGCACAAATGGTGAGAAATGAAAAGCAAAAATAGGGAAAACAGTCTTTACAAGACAAAGACAGTCCAAATAATGAACTCTCTTTAAAAAGAAATTAAATAGAACACTATAGTAATCAGAACACAGAACATAATTAAATTCATGATTGCTGTGACATACAAGTCCATACAATTCATAAGCAGTAATACTTTTCTGTTTTAAACCTTGGATACTATATTGTAAAAAGTGACTTCATAAAACTTAATTGAATCTTAATTAAAATTAAATTTTTAAATCAAAAAAGGTTTCCCTCAGTTTCAAACAATTACCTGTAGTGATGTAATGGATGCACTGTGTCCCTGAAAACAGCCAAAGGTGCACAAGTTCGGAAGACACCAGATCGAATCATTTTATCACAACTTCCAGCTGCTATCATAGTATTCTCATAGTTAACAAGCCATGTCTGAGATTTCAGCAGCATGTCCTCTTAAAGTAGCTAGCAATCTCCATCATCTGTGGCCCAGATTTTCCACAAGACAATCATCAGAACCCTTGAAAGGAGAATAGACACATTGACAGAATTAATCCTATAAATAATAATTCAATTGTATATTAAAAAATGAGTTATTGTCCACTATATCAACAATTCATGGCAGGCATTGAAACTAGAAAATCTTAAGAACTATTCTTCTTCCTAAATTCTTATTTTAAAGCCATTCAATAATTAAAATCTGTGTAACCATAAGCAAACAAGAGAAGATATAGGCAATAACTAACATGCATCAATGTCCCCACCCACCATCTACAATTAATTACCTCTACCTTCAATCTTACTACCTCCAATCTACAAAGAAATTTGAATTCTGCAGTAATAATATCAATCTAATTGCAAAACAATTATATTAAATTGGTTTCTAATATCATATAATGTCATTTTGCTAACAAAACTAAAAGTATGTAATGCAGAAGCTTCTAGAAAGTTGAAAGTGTAACAAACAAGTTTACTTTACTGACATTCAGCTAAATTTGTGACATGGCTAAAATTGCTCTTCAGAAAAAAAGGCTTAGCTCTTTGAAGCAATAAGCATATATAATTTTAGTTTAGCTTATGCAGTAAGAACATTTTTAAGGAAAGTTCCTGTTAATTCTTATCTGGAATATTCACATTTCACATTCCAAAACAGAGATGAGAACTTCTGGGTTCTATTTTTATCTTTTAATATGAAAAATCTCAATACTTAAAACAGTATAAATCATGTCATTATCCTCATATAATGATCCTAGAAACTCAAACTATAAGTTAAAATAGAAACAAATACTTTTAAATTCACTGAGTGTCTGGCAGATCTAGTTTCACTATGGTTTCATGTAACCATTCTTCTAAGATCTTCAATCTAAATAAAAACAACAAAAAACCCTAAACCTTTAGATCTAAACAGAATCTACTAAGGCAACAACTCACAGAAGTTTTCCTGCTTCACATTAATAAAAAAAGATATGACATGTACAATAATGACATACACAGTAGTAGAAGTTAGACCATGTATATTAATTCATACTCTGCAACTACTGAAACATTGCCCACTTAAATACAAACTAGTTTGGTTGAGTCCTGAGGCAAACTGAAATTACTAAGTAGCAGCAGTTTGCACACTAACTTAGAATATGAGTAACATTGTGAAAATGAAGAAATAAGATGATCTATAATAGACATCAAGCAAGGTAGTACCAGGCAAATGTATTTTTCAAAGAGTACTTTGTCATCGTGTGAATGAGCCTAGAAAACAGGAAATCAGTTCAGAGCTGTAAAACAGTTAACCGTAAAAACGAATAAATTGTTACTAGAGAAGTAAAGTATAAAAAAAGCAATACAGTAAGTTGTTACTAGAGCAGAAGAGAAGATCAGAAAAAGATCAAGAGGACTAACGATAAGAATCCATCTGCACATCTGTTGGTAAGGGAAGTAAGAACAGCACTCTTTGATTCTGAAACAAAGTCTATCAAACCCTAGCACAAGTACTTGCTAACATAAAACACACGCACATTTCACAACACGCATTTAATTAATTTTTATTCATAATTGAAGTAAAAACCATTCACATCCATCATTAGATTCAGTTCCAAAATTGAAGGTAAACAATGTCACCACTCTCCATTATCTATTTCAATAAACAAGTAATTCAGAAAACACATGTACACAAACATGTACAGCCCTCTTTCAACAGATGTCACAATATTGCCAGCTGGCTGCATAGTATGTTACGGATGCAGAGATGACTAGTCAGTAAGGCACTTGTTACTTAATCTGCATTTTTATGATGTAACTTGACAACCACAGATGCCGTACAAAGACTGGAATCATATCAATTAATAGACAATTGGACTGACCTGTATTTGTTCTGACTTCCTGTATATTACAAAGGATATTACACCAAATTATATCAAGCACAGCAATGTGTATAACTCTTCCCAATACTAATGTTACTTAGAATCTATGGATTGCTCATATACTCAATCTGTTTCCCGTTAAAAAACTATAATTTTAGCTTTCGTTGATAACAATCGCTTAAACATAATGGCAATCATGCCTCAGACTTCTAATATAACTTTATCTATTGTTCTCTGAGCTATTTATTTGTAACTATACTACTATTTTCTCCTCAAGTGCTATGTATGTTCATTTCTCTATGATTTAGTTCTTTTCTTATACAGAACTTTAATCACATTGTAATTCTTATTACTTACTTTTGTTTGAACATCTTGACAGATTTCGACGAAGTTAATAGCATTTCTATTTTATTTTGAATCGTATTTTAAGATGAAGAAATAACTAATTCTTTTAAAATGACCCTGTTACTTACAAACCAAAAAATTACCGGAAAGGAATGTTTAACTTTTTACTCATGGTGTTATATGTATTTATTACTTTCATGAGCGCAGCGAATTGTTTCTGGGCTGTGGTTGTTCTTATGGGTTGTATACCATCTGAGTCTGTTTGATATCTCATTGTTATTTTAGAGAATACTAGTGATAATCTGTGACTGTTATCTCTTGAGAGAATTGTAAGGTTAGTGAGGTACTCGCTCGGAAAACCACACAAGCAAGGGATGGAGAGATATTACCATAGCTGTATTTGTAGGGAGTTTGGTTCCCAGAGCCACATGGTGTCTACTGGCTTAAATGTATCTAAGCTTGACTTTGCTGAACTCCTTCCGACGCTGGCATAATTGACGCAGCAAACTATAATTAAAAAAGACAATAGTATATGCAAATACTATAAATTGTTTTATTTTTACCTGTTGCTCATAGTAATCAACAGTGCACTGAATCAG